>NC_079368.1:13112500-13286855 GCF_021018895.1 Seriola aureovittata
GACTGGAAGAGGTTTTTACCTTCACCTAGTTGATGGATGGAAATGGCATTTAACTCAGGAAATGTAACGGGACAGAAATGAAAGAGCAAGTTGTGTAAAAGCTTTAGAGCAATGAGTCTTGAATGAGAGTCCCTGGTGGGGGTTGGAGAGGGGTTTGCTGGCCGGCGCTCAAATGCCTCTCCTCTCTCTTTCTTCCCCACTGATTTGTCAGCACAGACAGAGTCCATCTTGATTAGACACATTGGTGCAGAAAGAATTAATCTCTCCAGAAAATACTTAGAATGATAATTACAGGTTGTCACTATTCACCCTGTTCATTCAGGTGACTGGTGTAATTGGAGGGAATCCAGCTGTGTAACACGTACTCAGCCAGAGCAGACAGTATAAGACACTGAAGTTTGCTGTCAAGAGGAGATCGAAGCTTTAGCTAGTGTTGAACAGCTACAGTTGATTAAACTCCTCATATTCGTAAGAAACAAATACTGTATATTCCGTCCGGTGTCAGTGTGGAGATGGTGCTACTGTGTGTGACCATACAAAATGACATGAAACAAAAGGTCCTGGGTTAGATTTGAACCGAGGACGTGCCCAGTGGTTGGGTTTTCAGCTGTATCTGATAGGAGCCTGATTGCATAGGATTTATTCAAACAAGGCTGAAAAGTGGAACAGGAATTGTGCCTCAGAGGCATAGCTCGTCATTATTCACCCTGCTCATTCAAGACGGCAGCTTCCTGCTGCTGTCTTATACCGCCCCCGAGAAGCTCCACCAATAAATGTTGTTATGTTTAAGTTTTGTTCAAAGATGATTAACTAAATACTGCAAAATAAAATACATAACAAAGGTGGCTTGGATTGTGGGCAAGCCCCTCTGGGTTGATGTTGGAGTTACTGGCGCTGAGATGAAAAACAGCCATATGTTAAGGTACAGGCAGAAAATAGGGTATAAACCTGAACGGATGGTTTGAGTAACATATTCATGAGGTTGAAGGCTCATCAGATGCTGCACAGTGTGAAATTTCTCATGGTGACAGTCATATCCTGGATGATTTTGCAATTCATTGAGCAGAAATATGAGCCAAGGTCAGCATTTTTACTGGAAGATTGAGTGTTTTTTTGTTTTGTTTTGTTTTGTTTGTTTGTTTGTTTTTTTTTTTGCCAAATCCATTGCATTGGCACCCACCACTGTGCCAACGCAGAGGAATGAGGGTAAATTATTTGTATGTAGCCTTTCAAAGACTGAACTGCCTGAGAGTCTAATTTCTGGGCACAAAAAATCCTTTTGATTGAAGATTCTTCTTTTGTTTAAGTCAAGTTATTGGAAGCAAATTTGAACTTGCCTGAGTGCACACACCTCTGGGTCAGTGCTTGTCAACAGAGTGAAAACTTTTTCCATTACAAGTTTAAAGTGAGCAGAGCTGGAAGAGAAGTTGAATTACCAGAACACTGCATTAACCGACACTTTGCTATTATAACCACATCAGTAGAACTATATCATTTACCTGTCAAACACACATAAACCCAGTGGAGTAAGACACGGTTGCTAAGGTTTATGTACACCTTGATAACTCCATAACAAAAACAACTGTCAGTGTGGATGCTGTGAGCACTTGTGTAGAAAAAAAACATTTGAAAGCACTGTCACTCAATGCCAAGTCATCCCCTTGTCCGCTGTGTCTCCGTGTCTAAGTGATTCGGTCAAGTATTAGCTCTGTTTTATATTGCTTTGTGAAAGGGTACTCAGCTGTTGTCCTGTGAGTGATAGCTCCTCTCTCTTTCTGTTCCCTTTGTCTTTCAGACCAGTGGGCTTCTTAGGCAATCTCTCTCAGAAGATGGTGGGTGGGTGTGTGTGTGTGAGAGAAATTATTCGTGGGGACTGATTACCCAGCAGGACTCTGGTACATTCAGATGGTGCCCTTGTGGCCTGCAGTGATGGACTAGCCAATCTCTTCCACCGGTTATCTCTGTGTTTGTGATAAGCTGCAACAGTTGTTGTCGCTATAGACTTGAAAATGCCACTCTGAGCAGTAATGGATTTTGGGGCTCTGTAGGAAGCTCGATGATATTGTGTGACAAGGCCTAGAGAAGAGGCACAAATGTCATAAATCTATAGTCTTCGATGTGCTTTGCCCTCATCTAGACAGGAGATTATTGACTGAGGGATTGTGCTATTTAGTGTGTGGTACCGGATGATTGTGACGTGAATCGGTCAATACATCTATTAATTATAGTTATGGATGCTTGACATTTTTTCCCCATATGCAATTTATTCACAACAATTTTAATACATTCATATAATAATCAATTTCAAACAATTACTTTAATAGTATATAGTGATAGTATAGAAATGGTAAAGGGTATGCTGTATATACAGGCTATCTTCAGAGACTTATTGATTCTAAACAAACACATTTATCATTGGTATTCATGTCTAAGATATTGATTAAGTTTTCTCTCCACTCCTGAGGTGATTTGCATTTAAAATCTCATTTTTATGAAGGTCAGGATAATTTATTTTTTGGGATAGACACTCTTTACATATTTGTTTAATGGAATATGAATCACTTCACACCTGAGAAATGAATAGATGCAGCGGTGACATTTCCAAGATCTGTTTTTGTGCTTATAGCGTAATTTAGAATTGATAAATGGCCTGGACTTTTAATGGAGTAAAAATAAGGTCAAAAACAACTTGAGCATCATTAACTATTTTCATTGTTTAATTGTCACATATGGTTTTGTAAATGATTAATGATCAAGTGTCGCTCAGTTATTTGCTTAGGCAGTCGTCTCTATGGGAAAAACATTGAGTCCAGCAGAATAACAACTCACTAATTCTTTGTGAATTATACAAGATAATGGTGCATTAAGATATGGATATTAAGTTGTTAGCATAATGTTCAGGAATCATTTCAATGGCAAACTATCTCAAGTACCAAGAGAGACATTTAACACGTCTCCATCTTGTTAGAAATACCATGGTCGAAAAGATTAGGATTCAGCTTGCATCAGTGTCCTCATTGCTAAAAAAACAAAAAAACAACAGTAACTATATGATATGCTTATACCTCATTCTAAATCAATACTTCTTTTACTTTTTTCATTGTACAGTTCATAATACTTATTGGATTGAGGCATATAGCCCATTAACCTGCATCTCCCCTTTTCATTTGCATTGCTTTAGTTCATTTGACAAGTTTATAAATTGTATCCTGTTTTCGTAGTCTCACTCTCCTTTCAAGAAAAATGAAACACTGCCATCTCCAATGAAAACAAGTCATGAATCCAAATATATCTTCCTCAGGATCAGTCAGTCACAGCACCCAGATAACAGAGGATTACTCCCTGCCCATAAGTAAAATAAAGCACCAAAGTGTCATGATGCTGATTAACTCTCCTGCAGTTTGACCTCCTCTGTTCACCCTGCTTCATGATTTGGTTTGACAGACCTAAACATTAAAGTAAAATGCAGGAAACGTATTATTAAAGTGATAATTCCAGAAATTGATATTCAAGACATAGAAAGTAATTTCCAACTATGGCCACAAATCTCCATACTGATGGAACCTTTCTCTTTCACTGGAACATTTCATTGCTCTCACCAACACAACAATATAAAACGAATTCATCAGGAAAAAAAGAGAAGAAAAAAGGAGTTGGGGAGCGGACATTAGGCGTATGGAGTAGGAGAAATAAAACAATAACACTGTCATTTTTTACAGGGTAGTGGGCTGGACTTCATCAAAATAATATGAAGCGATGAGGGGAACAAGTCTTTATTGTACGGCACTGAGAGTAAATCAAAGATCTGCCATGGTTAATGATCTTGTCTGACTGAACCCCTGATTAAATTCATTTATACAGTTTAATCAATCCACGTTCTGCACCTCTGTCTGCATATAGATTTAAATAGTTCTCCGTATTTCCACTAAATGAAATGAATGGCTGTGGACTTTGCAGTGCTTGTTTGTTTCGCCTCTAAAAATTTACTGAAATTCTGAATGATAAATACAGTATATCATCATTAATACAAGAGCGAATGCAGTAGTACAGATATCATTTTTCTTTCTTCATAGAAACATAGATGTAATGTATTCTATTGCATTAGAACTAGAGCCAGACAATTACATTTCTAAAGACAGAATAATCTGTAGGCCAATGAAATTAAATGGGATTGTAGCGGATTATGCAGAAAATAAAGAAGGGAGTAAAATGCATTATGTGCAGATTACAGTAAACCCCATAATCTGTTTGTCCTAAATGGGCTTTGTTCATTGGAAGCCACAATCCATCTGTCCCTCTGGGACATTGTTTCACTGATGCCATCTCCAGCTGTTAGTGTTAAGGCAAATCTAACATTTTTATTGCACTCAGCTAGCTAGCTCAGTATACAGTACAGTATAAAACTCACACACTGTGGTGATCCACAGGTGGCCGGGTGCTCTAAGAATGGCTCAAAGCCATTTTTCATGTGGCTTAGTTAGACATAAATACATGATTAATGAACATAATAATGCTGGTCCACTGTTAAAATATGTAGACCTGCATCTGAAAACACATGCCATGATTTGTGCCGGAGGGTTAACTACTCATACTACATAAAATACTTTTTTTTTTGAGAATTCATTGGGTGAATGAAATAGGACACACTACTTCCAAGAAGTTAACAAGGCTGACACACATTCCTGCAACTGTTACCAGGTCTGAAGGTGTGTGCCTGAAGGTATGTTTTTACACTAGAGATCTGTTTAAGTCCCATAAGTCACAAGATGTAACACTCAGCTCGTGATACTTTTCATTGTAATGGTGCTATAAGTCATGACCTAAAGATAGAACACTGGGGAATATGTTGCCTCCATCACTGATGTATTCCTGCTCACAACCAATAAGAGTCCTCCTTTTGTGTTGTATTGCCCTTGTCAATTTGTGTGGTTTGAAAATTCAACAATACAGTGGTCAGAGATTTTGCAAGTGACATGTGGTGTATGGTTTCAAGCTTTTGCCTATTTAGAAATATTTTAGGAATATCTTCAAATTAAAATTACTAAGTAAAAAGTTGCTAAAAAAAAAACGGAAATCATGAGCTCTATACTGTAGCACAGCTCATTAAAGTAATGCATGAATCAACTACTGATTTTTCAACAGACAAGGCCTCCTATCTTTACTTATCTTAACATTTTATTCATAAATTGTACATCAAGATGTAAATGCCACTACCATGAATGCAGATTTTACATAGTGTAACCTGGATATCATCCTTACTATTTAAGTTACGTTTATTATTTAATATGGGGCTATTTGTACGTTTTCTCTGCTGCTGAATGTGTTCTCTTGCTGCAAGCGACTCGCTATCGGAAAGTTACGAGATGGGCCGGCCGGGCAGGGGCTACAGTTGCTTCAGTATAAGAAGTGATAGAAGTAGACAGCTGTCAATGCTAATGTAAACTATGTAGCAATAGCAAAAACTTTTCCTTTAACTATGTTTAGTGTTCTTTTCTCATTCTCTCACACATCAGCCTCCTCAGTATTTTCTTCCTTCAGTCACAGAAGATTGCTGTCTGCAAAGTGAGTTGCCAGCATGTATAGCAGCCCACATGGAATCCAGATTGACAAGAGAGTGAAGAAATTTTAAGAGAGAAGACTTAATACCTGCATAAGGCTAAATCTGTCCTTTTCAAGAAAACCATAGAGCCATCATAACATTTGTTCAGTGTAAGGGAAATGTAGGGAAATATGTGTAATAAATTCCAAAACTTTGCTTTGGAGTCATAATATAGTTTATGGCAAGAAGTGTAAAATAGCCATGGACCTTAGGTCATATAAACAGTGTAAATTCTTCTTAAAGGAGATAAAGGTGCCATCCTAGAGTCATGGTGGTCTGGGTAGTAAAATAAAAACAAAAAAAAAATACGTCAGGAAATATGGAATGGATTTACTCTTCACAATTTGGGCTTTGAAGCGATTGTTCAGATTTTTTTTCTCACAAGTTGGTGTGAGTTAATCGCTGGTAGTGATTCAATGCATTAGCAACATTAGCTCAGTGCACAGATCCAGTGGATGAAAATATTCCAGGAGGCTACAGTAGCAGCTCCTCAGACAGCGAAATGAATTGAGACAGAGAAAATGTATTCACCTGCAGCCTTGTGTTGCTTTTCCTTGACATCTCGGATCTTATCATCTCACTGTGGTTTTTAGAACATTAAGAGCTGCACAGTACAGGTTGGCAAACGTACTAGTTATGACAATTAACTCTTTTCATTATCTAATCTTTTATAGTGTAAACAAGTGCAATTCTCAGTGTCAAAATGTATATTATTTGCTGATGTAGATTCCTTTTAAGCTCTTGACAAGAGAGTAGACTATAATTTTATTACATAAGCAACAACAAAAAAACCAGGGTAGATATACTGACCATTACTTTACACTAAAAATACTGCAATATACATACATTGCAGTACATATTGTAACTAGGTAATTTTTCAAGCCAGACATTTTGTTGTAGAATTGTTTTAATACACTGGCAACTCACCTATTAATGTGATCACCCATTTATTGACTATAGGGACCCCTGTGGTTGTACAGTAGACAGACATCATAACACTTGCGTGGGTGTCGAGAAAGAACTCTGCTGTGATACGTTGTCATTGTCAATCTGTCTCCTATTAATAAAACAGAGTGAAATATATGACTGTGTTGCGATAGTGTGTGCGAGATCTTCACAACAGTAAAGTGTAATTTTGAACTTAGCTAAAAACTTCAACATGAGTGCAATTGCACCAACAAGTACATTTACAAAGTCTAGAATTGCCACATTGCAATATAAGTAGGTAAGTTATAGTTGGATAGTTAGTTAACTTGTATAATCAGAGCATGGACACAGTTATGTTTTACAGCTCAGAGAATGGTTTCATACCCAGTATTGACAGACAGGTGTATTTCAGTGCACTTCAGGTGCAACTGAAGGATGGATGGTGTTACATCTATAGTAATTATGTCTGTGTGAAGTACTCTTGAGCAAGGCACTTAACCAATAGAACAGCTTCAGTGGAATTGTAAGTGGCTGTTCCTGCAATGATTAAATTTACATGTATAGGAAGGCATTTTTAACACTATTAAGAATAAAGACGGACAATAAAAAGTCAGTGAACATGGTGCCACACTGCATAGATCACACCGGCAAACATACTTCAAACTTAGAAGCTTTATAGGCAGGAGTGAGTGTGATGCCACGCTGCACTGTATGCAGACAACAGCTCTCTGTAGAAAAACACCATTAGCAGTTGGCTGCTCTTCAACAGGGTTGTGGGTTCAAGGAGATGCAGGGCAGTGCCAACAGGCTGATGGGTAATCTAACATGACAATATTATCGCGTAGGAGGGCACAGTTGGCACTTTTCCCCTGCCATCTCTGCTCCACTCAACTCTGCTCCATTACCACACACAACACAAAAGATTGTTCTCTTTGTGAATGTTCCCATCAAGAAGCCAGAGATGGAGAGAAAGCATATGAAAGTCGGGGGCAGTGAGAATGGACAGAAAAGCAGGCTGATAATGTTAATGGAGAAAGAGCAACACAGAGTGACAATGGACAGGAATAGAAGTTGTTCTAATGGACTTTCAAAAACACATTTTTCCCTCTTAGGTTGGTTTAGCACATCATACAGCTAAGCACATCTTTAACTTATAAACCACTCACTTCAGTTACTGTTTAATTTCTTTATTGTTCTAAGCTGACCTCAGCTTTGGCACACAATGTAAACAGGAACTATATCAGTAACATTTACATAATGTATAATGCATATATTTGAATTTTAGAGGGACTAAAATCTGCTCGTTTTGAGTTTAGTAGTTACTCGTGGATTTTTTTAAATTGTTCATGTTTTTTTTTCTGGCTCTTGCTTTTTGCCTTCCATGACGTGAGCTTGGACAACCCACAAGGCTGATTCAAAATACTTCTGATCACAAGAGTAAGGGCCAAAGCTATTATGCTAATTTAAATTTTGGAAGAGACGTTTGGATTATACCCAACACCAACAGACAATTTACTGCCATTTCAGTTCAAGTCACTTTCCTGTGGATGCTATTTAAAGGACATGGTAAAGAATACTAAAAAGGATCTTGAACAATAATAATAATGAAAAACAGATAAAAAGTGAAACATACTTGTCTTATGTTAAGATTAATGCAATGATATAAGGAGAGTAAAATCAGTCATTTAAATAACCTTGCTTAAAATAGTGGAGAGCTTCATTAATCTTCATGTCATTCTCAAGGATAAATGGGAGAAGTAATTAGAGCTAATAGGAATTTCATTTTCCCCTCTATTTTGTGGAGTTATTATTCACTATCTGCCTGTAATGGAAAAAAGGATTGCCAGATTGCATAGAATAGTGAGTCGGGTATATGATAGAATGAGGTTCTTATGGATTTTCTTTCCAGTTTTTGTACTTTAACTTTAAACTTTTACTCCTTTTCAATGAATAGATGTACACTAGATGTACAATAGATGCTGGCAATGGAAACAAGTAAAGTGCAAAAGTCACAATACTGTGTGTGTGTGTGTGTGTGTGTGTAAAAAAAAAAACAAAACATTTATTTCATCATCTACCTCAAAAGTATTTCCTTTATTAGGCCAATTGTTAAATACCACTTTTTAGTCACTATTTAACATAGAAGAATATCTGTCATTCAAGTCATTTTTTCACCTTTTTCACTTCTTCATAGTACCTAAGAATGACACAAAGCCTTGTCGCATGTGATCTATGTAAAAAGCAGATGAAAAAGGCAATACATGTGGTCACCAAATATTAATTGAAGTCACTGTTAACATAAGTTAACCAAAAGGTTATGGTCTTTGAATGAATGCTTCTTGAAAAAGCAATATTTTCAGGACTAAGATACTGTATATCTGTATCTTTTTAATATGACACAAAGCAATAAACACAATAATATATTAAAATACAGATTATCAACACTTGTGGAATTTTTACCCCGACCAAATGCCACAGTTGCATATTTACTAAATGTGATTATACATTTTCTGCCAAAGACATAGCCCAATTAGTCAGAAGAAAAACCTTCCAGGACTGAACCACTGTACATTTTTGTCAAACGACCAGCTAAATGAGTTTCTGTTTGTTAGAATAGCCTGGCTGGTAGAGAAACATTCTTGTAACCAGATGGTCGTGTTTTGAATCCTCGATCAGCTTTGAAAATCTGATCCTGGAAAGTGAATAAGTCACTCTCCCCTGGCTCACCAGCTACCCCAGAGATGCCCTTGAGCAGCAACACTTAACCTCCAGCTTCTGAAGTGGAGCTGCTTCATGGCCAACTGCAAAAGACCTGCAGATATATTGGACTGCTTCCAGTGTCATTATACACTACTGTGTGAATGTTAAATGAGGCTGCGCTGAAACCAGCATGCATTCTTCAGCCACCCCTCATTCCTAGTTGACAAGCATTTCATTAGATTTGTTAATTTGTTATTCTTTGAAGGACATTTAACTTAACATTCAAAATGGTGACATACTGTATAATTGAAACAGCATTAACATGAAGAAATTGCATGCATAATTTTGATCAAATAATATTGTTTTGAAGGTATAAATATGGCGCTATTACTGAGTATGTAGGCTTGATATGTGTCCGGCAAATTCGCTGAATTTCATTAAGATTATCATAGAACAATGATGGTAGTGTGTGTAAGTTATATTAGTGCCTAAAAAAACTTTCCTGACAAAGGCAATTCACTTGTAAATCAATAAAACAATTTTTTCTGTGCTGTTTTATAATTTAACCACTTCTGGCCAAAAACCAGAATTAAAAATCTACGAGCGTCTGCCTGATAACGTCTTGGTGGCCTTGAATCAGATGCTATTTTGTGTCTGAAGCGGTTCTCTCTGCAAAGTGTAAGTTGTTGCAAAGATGAGAATTCCACCTATATGGAAAAAGTGCATATCAAAGTAAGATCATTCATGTGGATGTGTTTTTTTTTTTTGTTGTTGTTTTGTTTTTTTTCAATGAAAATTCAAACAAATCAGTCATGGGTTTGAGTTCCAGTCTTCTCATTCATTCAGTCCAGCTGTTTGTGCATACATGCTCTAATTCAGAAGCTGTTTCAGACGCTGCCACTCCCACCTGCCTGCTTTTCCCGCCAGTAGAATCACCTGACATGCTCCTCCTCCCCACTCACCTGCTCAACTGTTCCCCATTCCCTCATAAGCTCCCTATACACCGGTCTGTTTCCACTTGCTCTCTGCCAGATTGTCTTTGTGCCATGTGCCTCAGCTCTCCAGCACTCTGTTCTGTGCATGCTTGTTTTGATCCTGATCGTGTTTTGGACCTTGCCTGTTGTTTTTTGTTTTTTTTTTTCGGGGGGATTTTGCCTCAGTTTTTTATCCTTATTTTAAGTAAAGACTTTACTTTTACCTCCGCCTCCTGAGTTGTACTCTTTGCTGTCTCTTTTCTGAGAGCTATGGCACAAACATTTTGTTTCACCAATTATTGAAGTTTTCAAATGAGGTTTGGTACAGACGGAGAGAGCTGAAGGCAGATTTGTGACACTGCAAACCTTGCACCTTTAATTGCACTTAGAGAAGTTTGCAAATTTCACATTTTTGTGGAGTTAATTATATTTTTATAATTTAAAAAAAGATCATTCACTGAAGAGATTAAAGATGAGAAATTTTTTCTTGCACACTTCTGTCACCCTGGTGAGCACAGATGATAGAAGTGAAGAATGCAACTCACCAAATAGCCAATAAAACAAGATATTTGGGTGCATTCCATATACAGTCATCTTCTTAGAGACCATCTTCTTCTGTCTCCTGTTTACATACATTTGCAGGAAAAATGTGATCTTGATATGCACTGGGCAGAGATTAAGAATTATGAGCAGTGAGCCATTCCCCTCTAGAATTGGGTAAAATCACATTTCCTAACATACGACGACTCCCAAAAGCACTATAGTGTAACTTTGGGGGCCCCAGTGCCCATCCATCACCGGAATCGAAAAGATGATTTACAAGGGCTCCATAAGACCTGCAGGAATTCTACCAGTGATGGATTAACTGGGAAAAGATACTTTCCTCATCCCCCAAGGATTCCACACTCAATGCCCTCATTCAATAAGGTCTTGTATTATTTAATTTCCTATGCTTTGTAAAAAAAAATAAAAAAAATAAATGCAGCTGTTGAAGTGTCACCAGAAATGGAGAAGTCATTCTTTTAACTCTTTTGCTGGATCATAAAAATAAATTATGTTAGGGTTAGGAAAAAAGGTAAGGAAAGGGGGAGGGTTAGGGTAAAGATAAAAAGTAGTTGTGTGGAGTGCAGCCTCATTAACTTAAAAAGCTTATGGCGTACTTTAAGATGTAAGGACAAAATAATACAGCCATCCACCCTTAAGATACAAATGCAACTGCTGCCAATGCAAACGTGCATGAATACAACAATTCATCACACAGTGAATCTCTAGAAAGAAGTCATCCAGTTGTGGATTTTTTTTTTCTTTTCTTTTTCCAGTGGTGAAAGATCATGAGCAATTTGTGGGCCGGGTGGCCTGGAACACACGTTTTGCCTGAGGAGATTGAGTAATGGTGTAGTAGTAGTACATCTACAGTAAGTAAGTAAGTCCTCCAAAAGGGTGTTTACAGGAGACAGAGAGAAAGAGAGAGAGCGAGTGGGTTGTTGTAAAGTACGTGGGTGGAATCGGACACCCCTGATATACAACTAATGTGGTGTCATCAATCTCAGTTTTATCACACAATCTGCAGCTAGAATATGTTTGAGGTTTAATAGTGATTGTGGTACTGGGTGTGCGACACACAGCTCATGCATCATGCCTCGCTTATTGCATGTTCTCATGATCTGAAATTGTACGTCATAAGCAGTGTAGTAGTTCCGTCAGAGTTACATAATGGCCACAAAAAAGTAGGGTTTTTTTTAAATGTTTTTTTTCATGCAGAAAGAATGAATTGGTGTTGGATTACCACTGAAGTACTTATGCCGATATCAACCAATGTTCAGATCACAAGCTTCTGTCCCTCTGCAAAAGTATTTCTGCTACCCTTAAATGTGCATAAGCCTCTTTGAGCTGTTCCTGCATCTGTAGAGCTGCACTGACGATTCATTCCCTGTCACCACATCTAAGTTACTTTGCTCACCTCAGCAGGGAGGCAGAGGGCGAGAGAGAGAGAGAGGGCGAGAGAGAGGGCGAGAGAGAGAGGGCGAGAGAGAGGGCGAGAGAGAGGGCGAGAGAGAGAGGGCGAGAGAGAGGGCGAGAGAGAGAGAGAGAGAGAGAGAGAGAGAGAGAGAGAGAGAGAGAGAGAGAGAGAGAGAGAGAGAGAGAGAGAGAGAGAGAGAGAGAGAGAGAGAGAGAGAGAGAGAGAGAGAGAGAGAGAGAGAGAGAGAGAGAGAGAGAGAACTCGTGGATGATAACCGCTGTTAAGAATTTCAACCAAAAACAGACTAGGCCGCATTCACCCGCATTGGGTAGAGGACTATAGGGGAAGCCTCTCCTCCAAAGCAACATCATGTGAAGTGAAGCAAAACATATTTTAAATAAATTTTTAGAAAGTGTTGGAAGCATTTGTAAAATAAACCTAAATCTGGTAATGCACATTATTGACTGAGTTCATAGTGGGGTTTTTAGCAATGCAGCAGCAGTCCACTCTGTAAAACACAAGAGAGTAGACGACTTGTTATGGGGTTTTCCACATCTCCTTATGTGACAGTAAATGTTTTGCTGTAGGATTCCTCCCTTTTTTTTTTCGCATTCAGACTGCCTTGTTACATAACTGTTTTAAGTAAATATGACCACACTAGCCTGAGAAAGAATGAATAATAGCTTGCCTTAATGAGCGTTGAATATTCTTGTGTGTGTGTCTGTGTGTGGGTGTGTGTGAGTATAAGCCACTCCAGAAAGCTTCACAGTTGATGGGATTCTTTTTAGCACACTCAGCAATATGTTGATGCATTTTTTTTCTACTCCCCCCCCCCCCTTTTTTTTTTTTCCACTCCCTCAAGTACACATTGAGTTTGTATTCTATAGCTGACTTAAGGGTGCTTGAAATGCATGGTTCTGCAGCACTGTGATCAACACCACCCCAGTTAGTCCACTGAGGAAATCTGCATCAGGGTTCACTTGAGGGCAGACAGCATTCATAACTGAAGTGCTCTGATGTGAGTTATGAGCTGCTGTAGCTGCCATTATGGGTCAAAAACCTCCTGACAGTATTGGACTACACGGTTGCTTTGACCACGAGACATAAAACAAAAGCATCAAAATGGCAGTTCTTTGTTGTGTGATAGTGTGCCAGCAAAGCGACGAAAAACAGTGAGGAAGTCCATTATGAAACTTGAAATTGGTTCTGTCTGGCTGCTTGACCGTTTGACTTTACTTTCCATTTCCAGAATGTCTCAGACAGTGCAGACAAGGAGGCTGGGCTTTAGGTTTCTGATGTGGTAACTCTGTTTGCCTTGGTTACTGTGAGAACCTGGATGCCATTAGAAATGAGCAGTGAGAAGTGAACATAACCCTGGCCGTGGAGATTTTTTTTTTTTGGTCTGGATGTTTGTTTGTTAGTGCAAATTTTTCATAACAAAAAATAAAATAAATAATTTTATAGTTGATGCCAATTTTTTTGTTTTCTCCCTTTCACACCTGTTATGACTGAAGTCATCCAAAAAGAAAAGAGAGAATCAATAACTTTACTACATCACCTTGTGAGGAAAAGAATATTTGGCTCCTCCGGAGTAGTTTGGGGTCATGCTTTTACAATGTGTGGTGAAAAAAAATAAAAATAAAAAAGGAAAATATAGGACGTCTAGACTGAGAGCTTATAGTGTGGAGATCTGATAACAAACAATCCACTTACATTACAGCCATCTTCCCATTTCTGTCAAGGCCAAAACCCTTTTTATTGTGCATTTGGTTTGTGGAATATGTTGTCCAATGAAATAGCATTTTACTTGTAATTTTATTTTTGTTATGTTATAAAATAGCCTAAAAGAAAGGGGATCCTGTCGTTTTCTCTTTTTGAGCAAACAGGGTGCTGTCATTTAATTTTCACGGCACACATTCATATGCCATGTCTCACTGTATTCTGTTTGCGTATTCTGAGATAACTTTGTTACAGTTAAGTAAATAGGTCCGTATGAAAGAGAATCATGACACATAGCTGTATTAGATAACTAAATTGATATTTAAATGATGTTACAGGATCTGGTAGCTCTATTTTTTTCTTTTCTGCAGTTATTCAAACAAACTATAAGTTATGCTTGCTGCATTTTCTTACTTTTTTTCTTGGCTATTTGCCCAGTCCTAACCAACCATTACCAGCTTCCCAAGGATGAACAGTGCAAACTTTGCTTGTTAAAGTCAGGGACTGGGGGACATTTGGTTTGCTGAGTAATGGAGTAGGTGTGTAGTTTTCTAGCTCCTGCTAAAAAACTTTTTATTTTACATTTTAAACCATATTTTTCTTTTTACAATGTCAACTATTTGAGTCTTTATTGACAACACCAAAAACACTATAACAGAAAATACTGTATGTCCAAATCGGGGACACAAGCCAAAAAGGACTCAGCGGCAAAGATCCCATTGGCTAACACTAGCAGTAATGCTAGCATTACAGTGGCATGCATCTCAGACCTGCTTGAACAGCACAGAGCAGGGCCAGCTGCTGGTTTCAAGTAATTTTTTCAAGTCCGGAAAATATCCAGGCTGTAGTCTCAGGCTAGGGACATCATATAATTGATCTGGAGTCTAATGAAGATGAGGTCAGCCAATGCCTGGAGCAGCTTTGGGTTACATATTTCTCGTTACAGGAAGACAACAAGTGGCTAAAATCTAAACTGTAATGGGACAGAGTGGGAGAGAGTGTTTGCATTGTGGATTTCATTGTGGAGTCAGTTGTGGGCGCACTCCCCCACCACCGCCTTATTCCAGCTTTATGTCGATGTCTTTGGTGCTTATGTCCCCCAACAGAGCCCACTACAGTTTTGTACCCAGACCTGGCCCTCAGGGCAGACCGCATCCCGTCATCATTCGCTTCCATCCATACCAGATCAATGATTTGATAACGAGAGAGGCCCATAGACGAGGTCAGTTGGAGTACCATGGCCACAAGCTCCAGTTTTCTTACGAGGACTACAGTGTATATGTTTTGAAGCAGCAGGCTGAATACACAACAATACATACAACCGTCTCTTCTTTTCCTGTCAAAGCTGAGGAGAGGTAGTTACCCAACATTTCTGAAGCTACCAACTTCATCCAGAACTTGGGGGAGAGCTTGTCTATTCCATTGTAATCTACTCAGCAATGGTACACAACCAGTGACATTGTAGCATTGAGAGTAAATAACTGTGGACAAATATCAAATGTATCTCCCCTTTTCCTTGGATTAGTCCAGGCCTTTGTCAAAGTAGCCATTCGGGCTTTCTGTTTTTCTCTCTATGCCTTATTTTGACTATAAAGTTAAAGCAAAATTGTATGAATAGAGATAGATTCATAAGTGCACGATACAGCCGGCCAGCTTAAAGGATTCAGTTTTATTTTTGTTTGTTTTGTTTTTTTAACAAGCCGCCTTATCTTAGGCAGTTCACTGAAGTTAAAGGAGCAATGTTGAGGGAGAGAATTCGAGGTAACCTGTGATACACTGTCGTTGCCCGTGATTGCTCACTGGGTGAATTTAGTTGTACAACGTATGTCATCCTGTTGTTATAGTGTGAACTGTTATACCCTTTAATACAGATAGGGAGTAAATTCTTGGACTGTTTGTTACAAGACCAGAGGGGGTCTTTCGGAGTTTACTGTTTAGAGGAAATGTTGGGATTGGGGTTTGGTTGGACGACAGCTGATAAATTGCTTTGTGTGTGTGTGTGTGTATGTTTTTTTTTTTTTTTTCCCTCTGCCTTTTTTTCCCTTATCATAGCTACACACACTTCTCTCTCTAATTCTGTAATTGTTTTAGATGAAGAGTAATCTCAATTTTTCACAGTTTTCACACACCTAAAGCAGCTTGGGGTCGTGGTTAGGGTTAGCCTTCCTTTACGGCAGTTATTTCATTCTTACTTTAAGAGACGGGCTAGTGATGCAACGATCCCTATTGATAGAAACCATCACTTTATATCAGATGAATAAATTATATTCTATTATTGTTTCAGGCAAACTTTATAATAAGTCAGTCACTCTTTCTAATGGGTATGTGCCTGATACTAATGATGCACAAATTTCTTTTTTGCAACTCCCTGGTCTTAATTCTCACCCTGTAATTCTTGGTGGGGATTCCAATTGTTACTTGAATGCAGTGTTACATTACTCCCCCACTATCCCCAGCACTCTCAGCTAATCTGGTCACATCAAATCATTTCTGGCTGATTTTGACCTTTCAGATCCATGGCGGTTTTTATACCCTATGGAAAGAGAATACTCTTTCTTTTCCCATGTCCACCACACTTCACTCAGGTTATTTTTTTGTAGATAATTCATTAATTTCAAGTCCGAAAATCCTGCAGTTGATAAAGTATTATTATTTCAGATCACACACCTCTTGTTCTTCGACCAGCTTTTCCTGACTTTGAAAATACAAGAAAGCATTGGAGACTAGATCCATTGCTGTCTTACACGGATCTCTACACACATTAAAACATTTTTAAGCGCCAATAAAACACCAGGTGTGTCCACTAAAACAATTTGGGAAGCCATGGAAACATATTTAAGATGCAAACGTATATGTAAAAAGAAGTGCTCAAAACAGAAACTGAAAGTTTTATCAGATTTTAAAACAATATGCAAATTCACCCTCTGTACAAAGAACATTTGAAACTCCAGTTAGAATTTAAAGTTCTTTCCTCTTTACATGTTTGATGTAGAAATAATTTGTATGAACATCATGACGAGGCAGGTAAACTCCTGACCAAACAACTGTGTGGTTTGAAAGCAAAGCAGCTTATGGATGGAATACAGACAGATAATGTGTATATTACATTGGATAAGAAAGTGATCAATGAGAATGTTAGTCTTTTACTCAATTTATATACTTCATACTTTATGTACTTCAGATTGTACAGTAGGCTTGAATGTCACCATCTCTTTCTAAAGACTTGAGAAATAACCTTGAGGCACCCATCACCCACAGACTGCAGTATTATCACCTATGCAGTCAGGCAGATTTCCTGGCCCAGATGGGCTCCAACCAGATTTTTTAAAATAATTTCTTTACTGAACTGACTCTTTTATGTTTAGTGTTATCTGACTCTTTGGACTCCCTCCTTTGTTCAGCCAGGCCTTTAAGCTCCTTGACTCCTGAATTATATTGTATATTTGTATTGGTAAACATCCTAAGTTACGGAATACATTTCTTCAAAGACCCAAGCAGGTGGGGAATAGCTCTGCTTAATATCCAATACAATTGCTGGGCAGCAAATAGTCATTGTTTGATGTACTGGATGCATTTCCACCTTGAACCCTCATGTCCAGCCTTTGTAACAATGGGGGTTTATGCTAGTGGCCTAGTTTCTTTACCTACCCTTTTAGGTGCTTCACTTCCACTTGCTTCTGATATTCCCAAATAGTAACACAGTCATAAAACAGTCCCAACAAATCTGGGCCCAATTCATGAAAAACTGTGGACTGCACACTTATTCACGTAAAAGGCTTTTTAAGGCCATTTGCATGTAATCATGTATTTGCTCCCTCAGTAGTTGATTGCACATTTCAGATTCGGCACAAAAAAGGCTTGAAATGCTTTGTTCATCTATTCACTGATAATCACTCTTTTCCTCTGCTTCTTTTGCAAGTTAAAGCAGTCCATCATGTCCACATATCTAAAACCAAACCAGCTCGAAGGTTCCCTGATGTGGACCCTATGTGTGATAAATGTAAAAGTGCACATGTGCCAACTCCTGTCATGTTGCTTTCTAGTTAAGTTTTGGATGTCAGTGTTTCAGACTATTTCAGAAAACCTTCATCACCAAATTGAGCCCAATCCGCTGTCTGTCATTATTGGCATTACTCCAGACTTGGATATGCTAAAAGCAAAACTGAGCATGTTGGCTTTTACTTCTTTACTGGCTCAACGAGCTATCTCATTGAAGTGGAGGGATTCTGCCCCTCCTTCCCACTCGCAGTGGATTAGAGACATTATGTCCTGTGCGAATCTAGAGAAAATCTGTTTTACTACCTAGGGAACAATATTTAAATTTTACAAAGTGCGGCGCCCCTTCTTAACATTTTTGGAGAAACCCACTACAGTAATAAAACAGCTATCTTTTTTACTATCTCATTATTAATTTTTCTATCTTTATTATTTCTTGACTTACCTTTTCTGTTAGTAATAAGGTATAGTATAGATATTTTGTCTGTATTGTCATCTATAATTTTAATTTTATTTATCCATAATATAGAATATATGTCAGTGGTTGTTTTTGTTTGGGAAGATGGATGTGCGGGAGAATGTTGTTCAGAAAAAACAAAAATTCCTTTTCCTGTAAATTTGCTGTTTTATTCATTATTGACAACCAGTAACCTTTGAGACAGCCAGGGATTGAACCTGGCAGAGGTTGTGTTCGACTGTCTTTTGTCCGTCATTTTGACAGACAGGGTCGTAAAAATTCCGTCATTATCTATTATTACCCGTATTTTCATTTTTAATGATAATGAGACATATCCTATTTAATCGCATTTAATTTTAAAACAACTCAGATTATGCATTCATGAGGGCATGGAAAGAAAAGGTGAACAGAGACGCCGACCATAAGGCAATTTTTCATGTGAAACCACATGAAGCAGGTGAATGTTGTTGTTTTTGTTTTTTTTCGCAGTGACAGAGGAGGGCACTAAAACACTGCAGCCATTGTGCCTAAACAGGCAAATATGAACAAAGCAATTTTACAGAATTACAATTAAAATATGAACAAACTTTTGACAAGAACTTACATTGAACTCAATTAACCTCTTGTAGTCCAGCCTGAAGTCAAATCTTCTTTCTATGGATTTAAACTGAGTGCATGCATGAAGAGAGACTTCTGCAGAGGCGATTGTTATGAGGACGGACAGACAACTTCAGTTTTAATTTTGTTGTAAAGGCTGAACCCGCGCTGTACTGCCACTTGAATTACCAGCGCCATTTCAGCCAGAGGTTTTGAAGTTGGGGAACACTCCTCACAGGGAGGAGATCAGAAGTCAAGACTCTCTGAATGTGGGATTTCCCGATCCTGCAAGCAACCGCTTCACCGGGAGGAAATCCCGCAGCATGTGCTCCTTCTGCACCCCTCTGCGTAGTGGTCACAGATGCACTCCAAGTCCTTCTGTCAGTAATGCGCTGTCAGCAACCAGTAAGACATGTTGCTCAGAGGGGATTTTCTTTCCCTCAACGAGGTCTGTGAGCAAAATGGAAAAGGTCTGTGTCTGCCTGTGTGAGTGTGGTGCCACATAAACTGCTGTCTAACTCTGCTCTAATCTGTGAAAATGTTGATTCTTTTGTGATTGTTAAAAAATTCAGACAGTGACAGAAAATATCCATGTAGCATGACCCCTGGAACCTCATTCGCAGTATTCAGCAAGTGATTTTCCTCTGTGTCACCAGGGCAACTACTGAAGATTTTCAGTTAGAACAAGAAACGGTAAGAGTACTGTTTGAGTCAGGGTGTCATTATTAGTAACAGACATGTGACGTAGGGCTCATGTATAATGTAGCTTTGTCTTGGGAACTTAGACCTCAAAACAACAACAAGAAAAACAAAAAAAACATGTTTCATAAAGTATCTGTGAGAAAGCATTGTTCCTCTGTTCTAATTAACTGTATCACAGCTAGGCCAAAAATAAACCCAAGGACTGATTTGTTTTAGGCATGTGGAGATGGGAAAAAAAGATCTTCAGATAGAACACCAAAGTCTGTGGGGAGAGAGACCCTGAAAACCTGCATAAATTACTACAGTGTATTGTACACAGAAATCTCTCATCTCTCTGTATAACGTGACCTAATTTCTTATACCTGGGGGACCCGGCAGCATCTTTAACTCCCCCTCTGTCTAATATTCTAACACTCACGCAGAGGGAAAGCATTGCAGCAGAGCACAGAACATGGAGAACGGGGACTTTGATGACCTGAGGTAAAATGCAGGTCAGCATGGATCACATTCTGGTTTCTATGTGGTAAAGCTGTGATGTCATTAGTGAGCTTTCAAAATAATGTGTTTATTGTTTTTTGGAAAGCAAAAAAACAAAAATAAGTAATGACTAAATCTCAGTGATTGCCTGTGAGTATGATTGGCTTGAAAGAGTCCTTAATAAAACTAGAAGGTAGAGCACATTCTATGTAGAACTCCCCAGTACTGTACACTACTGTACATTATAATACTTGGTAATAGTATGATTGAAACTCTATTTCATTTCTTGGAACATCAAATGGCTTTCATAATATTTTATGTTGATGATTTGCGAATTTCCACAAAGGCTACTGCAGACCAAGACTTTGCTATGAGCACTTAAATAAAACTTTAAAGTTATAGACTTATTAACAACGCGTCAGATGCCTACATGTAAAATGAAAGGCGAAGCTCATAGTTATGAACCCAGAAAGAATGATCACCTAATTCTGCACTTCCCCTTGCTCAGCGGAGTTTAAGTATCTTTCTGCTGATTATTTTGGTACTGTTTTTTACCATTTCTTGCTGCAGTACAGGAATGTTACCTGTGCCAAATGACAAACAATCAAAGTAAATGACTAGCTAGAGAGTGGAGGAAAAATATTTTTCTCAGAAGAAACAAACTTTAAATGCTAATTTTGCTTCGGATCAACTGGATGAGTAAATAGAAAGCTGTTTGCTAACACGCTCACCATAGCAAGTTATGTTAATGTATTTACAACGTGTTGTTCTGCTTCAAAGTGGCCAGAAAAATCAGTTAATGCAGGTTTTACATTTAAACATTTTTTTAAAGTCATTATCATGTCAAGCCTTTTCTTTTAAGGCTTTTAAAGTGTTGTAATGAGGCCAAGAGAGCACATGCAATATATGAAAAAGATCAATATTGCATAATGTGAGGCTCAGTGTTTCAGCAGAACAATTGTCACTCTGAGAGTGAGGATAGTTCCACTTAACGTGTGCCTAACAACCCCACAACTTCAAACCAAACAGACGGAGGGTATATGGACTAAGCGTTTGATATGCAAACAGGCGTGGCGGGACAACAGCAAGCAATAAACATGCTAATTTAAGAGTGTAACAGTCACTTATCTGGAGCAAAAGAAAAAAAAAAGTCACATCAAAAATGGCTCATAGCATTTTCTACACCTCTGCAACAGACAGAAACAGACGCAACAGTTAGCAGTCACAGCAGGCGTTTACAGTGTGGAGCTGAGCGCTATAGCCACAGTTTGTTTTCTGCTTTCCACCAACAACTTATAAAATATTAAAGGGCTATTTTGATTAGAATAACATAATCATCACTTCTGGCATTTACATATAAAGTGTATGCTTTCAATGGAGTAATGCCTCTGCTCAAGGACAGGATAATATTGTTTATGGAAAAAGTCTAGAGCCTTTTATTGCTCTAGGCCCTCACTACTGTGTGTGAGTGTGTGCGTGTGTGCGTTTGTGTGTGTGGGTATATTATTTATTTATATATTTCAGTCCACTAAAGCTTTGGTTTCCTTTGACAATGTCACGTAAATTTAATGTATGAAGTGAAATATAAATGAGTTTAAGTAAACTTTGTTTTGGACATGCTAGTACTTACAACTGTGAGTGTGGTTATGTCTGGCTGTATTGTATTATGCATCATCTGATTGTTTTATATTTAATTTCCTTGTAAGGTGATCAGCCCTCATTTGGTTCGGTTAACAAAAGTAAAAGCCTTTACTTTATTTTTACTTATTGCTCATAATATCATTACAGTACTATTTTATTATCTTACTCTGGTACAAGCAAGGAAAGTCAAGATATTGGAAACGCTAATTTCATTCCATGATGAATTTCTGTCTTGATGCGAATGGTGTGTTCCAGGATGACAATGTCCCTTTTCACCCGGTGATTTGAAAAGCATGACAGAGATGTTACAGAATCTCATCAACAAGCAGAAATCATGTCAGATGAATTGTGGGCAATTCTGAAAAAAAGGCATTAGGGATGATGGAGTGCCAAGATGATCGCTCACAATCATTTTGTGTGTTGTTGCTACCTTTTGTTTTGCCCTTGAAGAAATAGATGGGCCCACTGCATATAAGAAGCCACAGAAAATTATGGCATCGATTTCTTTTTTGACAGCAGTGTCAATCTACCCTTCATTGATGCATCTTACAGAGCATTTCTTGAAGCCCACCACTCCCTGATTAATGGAATTAAAGATGAACTGAATTTCCAATTGTGAGTCAGAAAGTTAGTGCACAATCTAAATGTCTTTGGTGTGTTTTTTCTTTTTCTGTTTCTACCCACAAAGATAATTGTCTTGCCTTCTTGCTTTTAAATTAGTGAAATATTTGAAATTAAAATCTTGCTCCTCAATTCCTCATGTTAGCAGTGTTGCATTAGCACCAGTCCTTGCCTCATCAACAATCTTGCTATGGACTGCTTGAATACAGTTTATGTACAGTATATGTTGGCTGTGCCATACAGGCCATACTTACTGTCATTTAAACATAGTTACATCTTCAGGATCGATTTAATGATAGAGTTCACAAGTATTGGCCATTAGCCATTTATTGCCCCAATGTAGAGTATGATCTATACAAATATAATGATATAATATAGAACCTCACTGCATGTAACTCAGTACACACATTTCACCTTTTATTTGTTGTTGTCTTAAATGCCAATCATTCTCTCCCACAACTGAAATCTTAGAGAATTACATTAAATACACGATATTTGAGCATTCATAAGTTGAACTCATACATTTGGTGTCTTGTGGATTCACACCAATAAAATATTTATGACTTTCTGTCTTTTTATTTTTTACTTTTTCTGTCACTTTTTGATGTCACGTTTGATTCCGTCAACAAAAAAGCAAGAATCCATTTCTATCTTGCTTTTGACTTTTTTCTCTTGATATTAGCTTTGTTTTCTACCTCTGTGTCACTGCAGCACCCTGTTTCCATGCCCATCTATTATCATCTCTTATTTCCAGCCAAGTGTTGAGCCATGGGAATCTCTAAGGTCATCCCAACTCAAACTTCTGTAGCAGCTGGCAGCCACACTGTCCGTTTGATAAGCACTTCGATTTCCAGCTACGATCCTTTCATCAAAGATCTCCAGGGGAGTAAATTCAATTTCCATTTTAAAGTATTTCAGGTTTTTCGCAATAAACACACCTAGGTGTGCCAATTTAATGTTAGCTCACTCTCTTGATGTGTCACATTTATGTTGATTGTCTATTTGGTTTCTGATGATCATGCCATAAAATGTAATGACGCATTTGAACCCCTATGGGAAAGATGGGCAAGAGGGCCTGAGGAAAGCATTTACTTTAAAATGAAGTTTGTTGAGATTCTGTTGAGCAAAAAAAAAAAAAACCTTTTTCAGTGTTGTCATTGCCCTTAACAATATAATGTAGCATATTTTTTTATGTTTATTCGTTACCGCCAGTATATTTAATAAAAGTTCTCAAAGGCAGTAGGTGACAGGTTGTCATTACCTTGACAAACACTCATACATACCGTAAGTCTGTTTTTGTGTTTCATGGTGCATCCAGACACTATAGGCCAGAGGTTTTCAAACTCCTACAGAGGCTTTGCCTGTTGGCCAGCGCGGTGGCTTTGTCACACAGTTCATATGGACGTGGACATTTGCCCTTGCAATGCCAGCTTTATAAATGTTTACATGTAGAGTCAATACCAATTTTATTTGTTGTTTGTTTGTTTATTGGGAAAATGTCTGCTGCAGTGAGTGATTGAAAAGTGTCACACAATTTGGATGTATTTTTTTAAATGTTAATATAGAAATGAGCAAGAGCACATTTGCCTGTATATTTTAATCTTCCTATAAGCAAACCAACATCAGTAGTGTCATGCAGCGAATTCTTCTGACTAGCTGCTTTTTGTTAGTAAGTCTTTGATGAAGCAAGCTGAAACTTTTACAGTAAAAGTCTCAATGAGGTTGTACAAGCGGCGGTAATTTTATTTGTTTAAATTTTTATCAGCTGAGTTTTCCTAATAAATTCATCAGGCATGTTATGCTGCAATGTTATATCTTGTGCAAGTGTGTTGTGTAATATTATGTAGAATGCATTGTAAACATCAGTTGTGAGAAATATTCATGAAGCTTAAAGATCCCACTGCTGCATCACTTTGTGCTCCTGCATTTGTAAATCCATATCATTGACTGTTACTCTATAGCGCAGCTATTCAGAAATACACAAAGGTATAATCATATACAACATAAAATATGTTATGCTAAGCAAAAAAAAAAAACTCAGCCAGATGAGAGTATCATTGAATAGTCATTCTCCAGTCAACACATACATAACTAGTTGCAATTTTACAGCATTGTGGACTATCTCTGGTTTAGTTTGTGCCTGCCTCCCTGGTATTACAAATATTATAAATGTGAGAGTGTCTGCCGTTTCATGGCATATGAAAAATGGGCTGCTGTAAAAGTCTAGCATAAAATATTAATGGCAGTTCTGAGTGGAAAGAAGCCCTCAGTTTGGGATGTTGGGGGAAAAAAAAGAAAGCCTCAGGTTTTGATGGGGTGTCTGGTTTATTTAGTGAGTTAGAAATAAGATAATTCAATAAAGCAAATAAGCTTTATTTGTTTTGACAACATGCAAAATAATTTAGTAGCTAATATATTGTGATTCAGTAATTATTCCAAAAATGTAACTTATCTCCTTGCGATAAATATCCACAGTATATATTTTTGCCAGTTTTTGGGGATATTAATAAGACCTGTGTGCGCAACAGTGTATCACATCATTTATTCACTTAATTACGGCTGAGTCGGTCTGGCTGAGGAACTGTAGTGGATTGTGTTGAATTCATTCTCTGTAATATAATGTAAGTCGCACTGGCAAGACAATGAAATGTTGGCCTGGCACACTAATGCTGTATTAGGCAGTGAAGTATTGGAAATCTGTTCAGACACGATAAGAGGTTTTCCTCACACTGCTGCTGCTTGAGCCAATCATCATTCAATCATGTACTGTTTGGCTACTTCTCTGCCAGTGTCCACGGCCCTGGCACAGGACCAAACCATTGGCGACTTGATCTCCACATTTTTTGCACAAAAATACTTTCAAGACTCACAGATGGCAGAACATTGAGCCACAAGCACATCAGCACAAATCTGCATGGGAGGAGTTGTGTGGTGTGCGCAGTGAGATCTTTGTGCCAAAACTAACTTTAATTTGTAACAAAGATGGGTTGCATGTGTGGAACCTGTTGTGTGTTTGCTAAAATTATATAACATGGTATAATCTGTATCTGCAGTTGTTACTGCATTTTAAATACATATATGCATACGTTACATAATGTTACATAATAACATCTCTTAACCATTCCTTGAAAGCTGGTTTTTCAGTTTCTCTTTCAATAGTGTGGTTCCATATAGACTATTCTCTTCAGACTATCAATCTAAATTTATTATTCAAATCTCATTGACACTGAAGCAGCTATTTTTAACACAGAATTTTCTTTCATTTCTTTCATTTCTTTCATTTTCTGTCATTTCATTTCATTTCTTTTATCAACCACAAAGCAAAGTTAGTCAAATGATGCCTCTGTCACATCTCACATACAATTTGAAGGAAGGTGTTGTTGGCTTAAAGGCCTTAATGCAGTATAAACTGAAAAATGTTCCTGCATTGTGCACATCGCTGCGATACTGTATCCTATATTTAGCATAGATTCTTCTGCAGTCAACAAAATAAGAATCTGTCTCTCTGTGTGTTGTGTGTAGAACAGGGCATATGTGTGTGCGCCAACATTAGTGTTATCTTCCCCACAGAGGTAGACAGTAGGTGAGCAGTCGGTTTGGTTCTCCAATTTTGCTTGCTGACTGACAGACATCCTCTTGTGCCTGGAGATAGTCAAAGCAAAACACCTTTGGCATGTGAAGGCAGAGGAAGAAAACGAATAAATAAGCTAACATTCACATATCATAGACACCTTCCATTTTCCTTAGAATTGATATGTTGGCTGTTGCTGCAGCCAGTCTCTGCTATGGCTACATATTCATGTTTTTCTCTCTTTATTTGTGCACAAAGGGTGTTGAAGACAGATATAAAGTTGAGACTGATTTACTGGTACCAGTCTGGAAGTGACATTGTGAGGTGGTCATGATAAATTTGCTCAGATCTAAAATAAAAGAGGGAGACAAGCACGTCACTTCATCAGCGAAAGAGAGTGGAAGTTTCAAAGGTTTAGTGGTTTATGTTTGTCTGGAGTCCTCCAACTATTACACAGCACTCACATTGAGAAATAAATAAGGACTCTTTGACAAGACGGCCTCCTGGAAATGATGAGTGACTGCTGTGCTCCAAGATAGTAGATGGAGAGCTTATATCAAATAAGCCAAACTCACTGAGTTACTGTCCAAGCCAAATTATGTCAGTACTTTAAACAACTGCTCATTGCTCTGAACCAGTACGACACTCTCTCTTTCTAAATTCATCAGTCCTAATCCTTTTCTCCTGTTTGTTTTTATCAATCACATCTCCTATCAAACGGATATGTGTAGCATGGATACTGTATCTGTCCTTGCACTGGTCTGAATTTCAATGAAGACACTGTTTTCTAAATGAAAACAACAGCATTCCCCTGTGCATTTTTCTTTGCTCACAGAATACCAGAATCAGTTTTACTTTACATTGCAAAAAACCTTTACATGTATCATACATAAACTAGAGCACATGAAACATTTACAAGTATGATTTTTTTTTTCTTTTTTTCCTCCAGTGGATCTGTCAGTTTTATGAACTTCTCATTTCCCCATCTGGACTCTTTTCATCCTGACCGCATGACACCTTACAGTTAATCAAAGCCTTTACTCGGCTTCAACACTGCCCACAACAGATAAATTTACTCTCATATTCTGAGGAATTTGCCGGGTCTGCAGAGGGCTGTGAATTCCTGTAAATGTTCCTTTAGGAATCGATAGGTCCATATCTTTTCCCACAGTCCCTGTGGTGACTGTAAACTATCTCAGTGGGTAGAGCAGTGTGATGCTGGATGGACACTGGCTCCCAGGAGTCATGTTTGAAGCACTGTCTGATGTTATCTCACTTCAGTTTTGATCAGGATCAACCAAGTTGTGTTGTTAATACAATGGACGCCCTTGACGGTGATATTGGATGTAACTGAGCAGCTGAGACAAACCCACACAACCTTGAGGGTGGACATTAAAAGCAAACTGATCTGAGTGGTTGCATTCAGATGGCTTTTAAAGTGGCCTTGGTCTATTTACTGCAAAATTGTATTGGTGTCATAATGCCAATACCAGTTTATATACACATCAGGCCGCAAGGAAACAACATTTTAATAGTGTGGTTCTTCTGCAAAACAAGATTTGTTTTTGAAACAGCATATTATTTACTATTTTTTTCAGTCTTTTCAGTTGGTAAGATTTTAAATCATGGGATAACAGTAAGGTGACGCGAGGAGGTGAAGTATAAGTAATAGAAATGGATATAAACCAGAGAAATATACGTCATGATGCAGAGAACTCACTAACAAGGTGAAAAAGTTATTTATTTCATTGTAACATGTTATTTTTATCTCCACTGGCAGCCGCTCAGCCTTTGATATCTCCAGGCACCATTTGCTATTAATCTGAAGGAATCCTAAATTTGGTTATTATGATCGTTCTTTTATCACTGCATCAACAACTATCCAATCTGCGTAAATGCCAAAGCCATAAAAAGGAGATCCTAAAGTCTCTCCTTCCATACAAATGAAAGAACTCACTGCTCTAAATGTAAGACATCAATGATTCAGTCATATCTGAGTATCATATATTGGGTTCATTTTACAGTCTCCTTTGATGGAACAACTGCCTGCATCAGTTGGACAGCTAATTCCCACTCTAACATGCTTGCATGAGCACAAACCCCCAAGAACCCCTTTCATATCGAGCTCCCTCTTTTCTGTATCCAAGACATGGAGAATCCTCCCATGTGATATCTGACTGGGGACCAAACAGTACACCATAGACAAAGTCATTTACATATCCCACGTCTCCTGTTTACACGCCTCCCATTTATCATCAAAGACAACTTTATGGATAGGTTTTTCAATGGGTGTGCGATATTAATCAAAATCAGATCCAACAAGAAACGGAGAAATCGGAAGCCAGAGGCCAGCATCTTCCTGTCTGTGTGGTGAAGGCCCATGTCTTGGGTAAATATTGCATGCAGATAAAGTGTAGGAGTAAGCAGAAAAGGCAATGGGAGGCAGCGCCGTTTGCAGAAAGCAGGTTTCTTGGACTCAGCATTTTGGCTCTGCCTGATGTGCTGGATTATACAGTACACTTGTGTTTTTGAGGGACACAGTGATATGTTTGCAAGAGGCAATGTTAGTTTTCATTATATGGTACAGGGCATTGATAAGATCAACGCTAAAAAAAACTAAAAAAAACAGTGTGCTAGACGAGTAGCAGTGTAGACATGCATGCTCCATAAGGACATTTTTGAACAGACATTGCTGCAAAGCCTGAAGCTCTATGCTGTATATCATGGAGAAATATAGAGAGAAAAAAACTGTTACAGTGGTTTACAGTAGGTGCAGTAGTGGTGATATGAGCTAAAATACTCACACATAAGCCAGTCTCAGTGGAAACATTAAATTGCCTGTGATGAAATACCCAGCAGCAGGGGTCAGTTGCTGTAGAGATCCATCCTTCCTAAGGTCTTAAGGTTCATGGTGGCATGTTCGCAAGGCTCTTAAAGAGCAATGCCACACTAAATCTGCTGTTGAGTAACAGGCATTGTTTCACTGACCTCCATGGGTTAAAATGTTTGACTCTGGTTATACCCAACATCACAGTTGGATTTTATTAACAATACTTCCACTTTGTGCCACAATACCACATGAATCTATGTGGTGAAAAAAACCTTACAACAAATCAAACTAAGTACAATTACATCATAATGGAATTTGAGCATTTGAACAAAGCTGTTGTTTTTGCATTTGTCCATGGTATAAGAATGATAATATACGTTAGGACTGAAAGTAACAAATAGTTTCACCATTGATTAATCTGATCACCTTGAATTTAATTGAAAATTTCTTGGTTGATAATCAATCTGATATTAAAATGTAATCACTTTTTCAGAGAACAACATGCCATCTTCAAATGTATTGTTTTGTTCCATCAAAGGTCCAAAATCTAAAACTATTCAATCAACAATGGTACAAAACAGAGAAAAAAATGGCGAATTTTCTAGCATGGCATCACCAGAATGAATTGCATATGCAAATAAGTCTGGAGTTCTGGAGTAAGTTCATTTGCAACTGACAAGGGGTGTTATCAATGGTCGCAGACCAAAATGCCACTGGACGAAATTGGGTTGACTTATTAGAGCAACAAAACAGGACAGAGGAGGGCCCCTCTGTAAATTGAAATTTTTACTGAATCCTGTTGGCAGTACGGCAAACACAGGAAGTGCAGTTGTTTGTTCTTGTTTCATGTATATAGCGGAAACAGTGTTTCAGTATACATTTTACAGCAGAGGACATGTACATTTTGGTACTACAAGAAGTAGCACAACTCCGCCAAGGGCTTTTAATTTGAAACTATGGATACTGGAGGTGAAGACATGTTGTGACATCTGGCCAAGGTGAGAGGGAGAGAAAGAACTGAAAAAACAGGAGGTAACTTTAACTTGCTAATTTTGTACCTATTGATATTGAGTGCACCACCCATATACAACAAAACCCAGCATAGCTGATATAGCTGTAAAATTATTTAAAAAAAGTCTCCTCCTTGCCCATGGAAAAAAAAGAAAAGACCTAGAATAAACAATTACACAGTTAACTCTGCAATATGTACAAAAGGCACATACTTAACCAGAAAAGCAAATAGCATCCATTGTAACCCCTGCACTCCTAGTCAGGAGTAAACATACACACTCATTCTAATTAACAGACACAAAGACACACACACAGCAGACACACCAACATGGTGACATATACACATACCCACAGGTTTTTCATGCTTTGTTTCGCTCTATATATCACTAATGTAAACAGTAAACGTGCACAGTGGCACACACATACACATAGGGAGACACTGTGCACATCACCAGCAACAACTCTCCTGGCACCCACCACCAGTTTGTTGTGCTGTTCACATGATGTCCCCAGAGTGAGAAGCTGTGAGTGGGGAGTGAGAAAAGAGAACAAAAACAAAACATAGTGTTCTGTGTTGGGATGAGAATTGTATTGTGCAATAAAAAGCTGTCCAGTAACAAAGCCATGTTTGTGTCTTCAAGGTCTAACGCTTGAAAAGGACAATAATATAACTGCTTTTCATATCCATAAAACAAGATGTAATTTATCAGTCAAGGAGTTATATCATTCCAAGGTCAGGAAAGAATAACGCAAATCATATCCAATTTACACATAAACTCACTGAAAGTCTGTTGCACTGAATTTATCCCTCAGACAGAATATATTGGCCTTAACTCCATGTAATCCTCAATTCAGGTTCAAGTGCTTTAACTTGTATTTAGTACAACATATTAATTACAGTTTGTGCTGTTAGTGTGTGACATTGGCCCCCCGCCTTGTGCTCCATGCTTTTTCAAGGTTCAGTTGTTTTCCCCCTAACATACTGTAATTACATGGAAGTAAGACAGGGGCTGCACGCTATCTGATAGGTTTATCATTTTAAGTGACTTTAAAACATTTTATAACCCAGACTTGAAGAAAAGGTTAATGCATTTAAAATGAAGTAAACAAGAGACTATAGTTCACAGTTATAATAATAGAGACTTAAACCCATGCATTATTGTCATAAGTGTTCTTGGATTGAGAAAATGTTTAAAATATATATCTCATACAGGTGGACTTTGCTACCTTCGGACAGAACTAGGCAGGCTGTTTTCTGAGGTTTACAGTCTTTGTGCTAAACTAAGATAATCAGCTTCTGCCGATAGATTCATATTTACCACAGAGATGTGAGGGTGTTATCAATTCTCTCATCTAACTCCCAGCCCAAAAGCAAATAAACATATTTTTCCGAAATGTCAAACTATTCTATCCTTCAAATCCAGGCCATAGAAAAGCCAATACAGGCTTAATTTTAGGGTAGTTGGGGTCATCTGTAATCTGATTGGACATGCATTGAAAGGTCAGTGGTACAAAAAGGTTAAAAGTTTCAATAATTTGAGCGTCAAAATATTGTGTTCTGCGACACTCAAGGTAGCACTGTGGCATGGTATTGCTGACATCTCTCTCTCTCTCTCTCTCTCTCTCTCTCTCTCTCTCTCTCTCTCTCTCTCTCTCTCTTAAATCGCAAAGCCATTCTGCTGTAATCGTGTACATATAGGCAGCCTAACATGCACAGAGCATTACATATAATCCCCCTAACCCAAACACAGAGCTAAACCATATGTCAAGTTAGGATGTATTTAGTGTTCGTGATTGCAGCAAAATCAGGATTGCCCACACTTCCAAAGTAAGTTATACTGCATGTAAACATTTAGCATTTCTGCAGAGCAGGAATCCAGTTACATTTGGAGACACACATTGGTTCCGTCTAGTGTCCGTCAACAACTCCAAGAGATGTATGTAAAGACAGGATACTGCAACAGTATCCTGGAGCATACAAAATATTCTGCCTGTAGAGATAAAACCATGTGTGTGGCCGGAGCACCCACTGTTTCCTGGATATCACGGACTTTCATTGGCTTCTGACATTACTGCACATCTCTGAGCACAATGGGGATCACCCGAGATGGTTGCATATGTAAATTTAAAAAAAAGAAAAAAAGAGAGCAGAATTTGAAAAAAAATGATTGCAAAGATATAAAAAAATATTCAACCAACCAAGAATAAATTATCCATTCCTTCACCATCTCAAAATGAAGATTAAGTCAGGACACATATCATTTTTTTTTCCAGTTCCTAGCTATGCATGATGGGTATAGTCTAAACACTTACATGCTTGCCTGTCAAATGACAGGTTTAACTGTTATGTCTGATTTGACAAAAATATAAATATTGAAAGTAATGTTAGACTAAACTACTAAACCACCACAACAATTTCACCTTTCATTTCCATCTACATTCTACATATGTTCATAACAAGTGTCTTTGTTAATCGGGCATGTACTGCTAAGGCAAGTTTTGTGCCCCCAATTTAAGCCTGTAACTTCCTCTGAGACTGTCTAGTTTCACCAGAAAGCTCAAAGCATGAGACTAAGTGCAGTCTGAGAGTCTTAATTTGGGCCAAGAAAGTCCCTCTAATGCATGTACCGCTGTTCTGACAAAGCCCCAAAAGGCATGACTGGCACCTGGTGAGATAAAAATGCAATTTAAAAAAAAAACTTTTTTGCACAGTGTATTAACTTTGACATAACTAAATACTGAGAAGTATAAGTGGCACCGTACTCTGGTCCCAGCTCCTGAATCGCCTGGCCATTTATCAAATTTCGTCTGGCGATTCGAGCATCAGGTGAAGAAAGAACCACCGGGCACCTACACGAATGAGACTAGAGCTGGTGACTTATCAGTGTGTGTCAGAGACACAAAATGGGGGCTGGATATTCCAACATGCTCAGCGGTGATGTGACATTATGCATGCAGACCCCCCTGGAAATGAGCCACCCTTACTGAAGATGAAGTGGGCAGTTTCCAGGGCTTGAAGTGGCACTCGTGACTGAGTGCCACTTCATTCGCTTGACAAGCCTTCTTGAAGCTATGTACAGACATTGCTGCCAGATCCGATGGAGGGTTTGGTTTGAAGTAGATGCATGAATGTATTATACAATGAATCAGGTACTCAAACATTTCTGCTCATTCATTCCAGTGCTGATCACATAGAGCATACACCAAAAAAGTTGCTTTTTTGTTTGAAATTATTAGAAACCTGTTTCATTTTTTTATGTGTGCAGTGCTCAGGAGTTTTCATAATATGTCACGTATGCAGTAACACTCCTGAACACCTGTAAACAGACTCAAGTGTAAAACCGGTAGACTTACCCTTTAACCGAACTACAGTATTCCCACTGTCGGTAGACAGACATTACAATAGCCAAGTATTTTTTCCCCTATCATTTTTTTTCTTTATGTTCTGACACTGTACTCCTGTGAAAAATACCCCCCCAAAAAAATGACCCCATAGGTCGTCTGTGCAGGCAGATTATTATGACTCATAGTTGCTTATTAATTAGGCGACTTCTACTCTACCGAGTATGGGATCAAAGAAGGAAGTTAGGTGACGTAGAGTGTCAAACTGTGTGTTAGGAGGAGGTTGGGGTGAATGGATAGGCATTTGTGCATTTTCACTTCAGATAAATCTTTTTCTCCATTTACTTTCATATATTATACAGAAATCCTGTGTGACCCTGTAATGTGGTCAGTGAATGATATCTGATGCAGCTCTGTGGTTTTGGGTGGGCCACAACAGTACAGCAAGCTCTATAAACAAGAATATCACTGACTAACTGACTGAGCTATTAAGTTAACTATTGGATGGCAGTGTTAGAGTTTTCCCATTGGCCGTTCCGCTTTCAAAATTTGTGCCAAATTAATTGGTGCAAACAGTTTCTATTATGGCATCAGGGAGGTGTTTACAGATAGTGTTGCCAACTTACGGCCTTTGTTGCTAGATTTACTGACTTTTCAGCCCCTTTACTGGCCTTTAAAAAACAAAACAAAAAAAAAAAACACCTAGTAATAAATCGACTTTCTGGACAAAGCTTAGCTACTTTCCATAGAAGAGTGGAACCAGCCCCACAAACACAAGGTCGGGCTTTCCCTCCACAGGCACACCTCTCTATGTGTCATTCAGTTAAACACATCACATGAATGAGCTCCTAACTTTCTCTCTGAGTGATCATTTTACATGTAAATACAGCTGAAATCTCAGCACAGCCTTTGTCTTTAACTTATGTGTTTGGTGATTTTTGTCAGACAATGTCACAGTTATGATTATAATAAAAGGGAAGATGTACAATAGACTTCAATGTAAAAAAGGACAATTAAAGAGACTAGATGCCGCATAAAAGCACGCACATGCACACACACATGCACACACAATAAAAGCAATGTAAGAACAATAAAGGGACGATAAAAAGTTGACATCACATAAAAGCAAAAATGGGTTTTAAGAAGTGATTTAAAAGAAGTCACTGATTCTGCTAGCCTTATCTCTTCGGGCAGGTTGTTACCAAACCCACCTGTGGATCTAAGGCTGCGTGCTGGCTTGTATGGAGTTAACAATTCTATCATGTAGCTCAGGGCTAAGCCCCAGTGTGTTTTAAAAGTGATCAATAAAATCTTAAAATCAAATCTAAAACGGAAAGGGAGCCAATGAAGGGAAGCAAGCATTGGAGTGATGTGATGTTGTCTGTTAAAACCAGTAAGAAGCCTAGCTGCTGTATTCTGAAGTAGTTGGAAGCGGGAGAGTGACTTTTGGTTTATGCCAGACATGAGATTCCCCAGTCATGAGAAAATGAATGCATGATTTACTCTTTCCAGATCAGAGATTAAAAGTTTGATTTCAGAGACGGTTCTTATTTGGAGGAAGCAGGACTGGACAACTTTTGTAACGTGGCGTTCAAAGCTCAGGTTTGAATCAAACAATACTCAAGATTTCTAACAACTGATTTTACATTAATAGACCAGGGACCAAGGACACTCTGAATGGGACTGATGTGGTTTGGTGGATTAAACAGTAATATAAAATCAGGGTGTTAGCAGTGCAAAGCAGCAGCTTGGAAATGGCTTGGAGGTGACTGTTGGTAAACATGTAGTTTTAATGAGCCAAGTTTCAGTCACTATTTCATAGTTGTTCTGTTGTCTGACAACAAAAACAGAAAAACATGTAAATGAAGACAGCTTTATTGGGAATTCAGCTCTATTAAAATACTGCATACCTGCGCACTGAGAATAGGAGAGACACAAACAGCTTACGGGCTGAAACAGGCTTACACTAGGATACAAATACGATGTGATGATGTCATGAATATGCTAATTGGTATAATGTGTCATCTCGACTTTTCCAATAGGCTTTAGCTCCTTTCAGTGGAATGTAGTTGTTTACAGTGCTTTCACATCAGCATCAGTTTTCAACTACATCCTCAATTCCGCACATTGACTGAACTTTTCGTGTGTGTGTGTGTGTGTGTGTGTGTGTGTGTGTGTGTGTGTGTGTGTGTGTGTGTGTGTGTGTGTGTGTGTGTGTGTGTGTGTTGTGTGTGTGTGTGTGTGTGTGTTGTGTGTGTGTGTGTGTGTGTGTGTGTGTGTGTGTGTGTGTGTGTGTGAGAGTGAGTGTGTGACCTACAAAATGTCTCAGGATCTCAGTCTCACTTAAAGAAGAGACTGTGACGGATGCACTGACAGGAAATGAGAGAGAGGCCTCGATAGTCCTCAGTATTAAACGTGTGTTATGTGTGTGCGTACTTTGTTTGTGAGTGAGGCAGGAGAGTCGGAAGATCAGCCAGACAGAAATCTACTCTGTGTGGGGAGGCTATTCTTGAAAATTGTGCTTTATTTTAGACAAAATATTGAAAATTCAAAGGAGAGGTTCAGAGGCGAGTGGCAAACAGAACGGTTACACATGAGTTGCAATGAGTGAGATGATGTGTGTTCGACAGTGACTTCATTTTCTCAAAAAACCTTTGGAGAGTACTGAATGTTCATCTCTGAGTCTCTGATGTGCTCAGATTAGTGTTCTGCAATTCCAATTGTTGTCATCAAAACTGCCTTTTATCCCATTAACATGTTTGTTCTCAAATGTTTATTCCAATCATAAAAGCTCACATGTACTTTTAACAAATACTCAGTTGAATGCATTCAGTAATTAGCAGTAAATAATAAGCTATTAAATGCATCAGAATTTGCAACACTGTTTTTAACAGGAAAAAAAAAAGAAACAGAAATAATAATATTCCACCCTATAGACTGCACCTCTTATGAGTCTCAAAGTAACTTGCTATGCCAAGACTACCTCTCCTCCTCTCCCTAGCTTAAAACTGTATAATTATGCACTTAAACACACACACACGCCCACACACTCACATGTCAGCACCACGTCTGACACCGAAAAACAAAAACCCTGCAAATTCCCAAAAGCAAGTTCACTCACACTTGAATGGAAAACAGCTGCAATTCCTGAGATACTACAAAAACATGCAGACGATCTGGGAAGTGTAACTCCCTAAAGTCTCGTGTTCATGAGCGCTGCCAACACTTCATGGAAAAACAACAGTGAGATCCAAACACGTGGAAGCCTGCATAGTTTTGTCGCCTGCAAACTATGATTTGTCTCAGGTCAGTTGTTCTCATTGTGCTGGTCACTCTACAGTGCTTCTACATACATGAGTGCATGTCAATTATGTTATTGTCCACCCACTTTGTTTTGTTCTAGTTCAACTGAACATATGATTAATGAGTGACAAGTTATACAAAGGTTTTTTTTCCCGCTCCTGCCAAAACTTGAAAACAGCCTGGTTAACTTAAGAGGATTCACTGGTTAACTCACTCCTCTTTATTTTCAGTCCGCTTCCACTTTGCTTTGTTTACTTTGTTACAGTCCAGTTTTGTTTTTAATAAACAAACACTGAGTATAGTTATTGATGTTTGCAGTAGTTGTGATCTTCTTTAACTTCATAAAATTAAAGAAGAAAAAGGGAAAATGTACACAAAATGCCATTACTTTCAAAACAAACCCATCCCCTTTTTATAGAAGACATTTTCCTATTTACCCATTCCCATGAAATAAATTTACAGTATCTCTATTTGATAAGACATAATCTAAACTTAATTCTGTAAACTGTCTGTGGCATCGCGCTCGAACAATATTTACATCAATCATTACCAAGTTAAGTCACGTCACAGAGCTTCGAAGTACAACCATAAATCAAACAGATCATCATTTAATAAAGCGTTAACTTAAATTACTACTAGCAGGCATTTCCAACATCAATACTAAACCCGACACCTCTCATTCATTTCATACCAGTTGGGTCTTTAGGTCAAGCCGCGAGCTGAACACTCATTTCTGCTCTGTGTCTGTCTTTCTCTGCTGCGATGCTGAGTGTGTTCGCAGGTGTTTCAACTTCACTTCATGGGCCGGCTTTCCCACCGTGATTCATTTTCCTCTTTCTTCTTTGTTGCAGCGATGTAATAGCTCCGCCGGAAATGGAGACTGAAATTGTAACCTAAGTTCCTGTTGGCATTGTTTCCTTGCGCTACTGTCAGATGGTTCTATTTTAGGATGATTTTTTTCCCCCCTTGCTTCATAATGTGTGCTCCTTTCTGTTATTTGAGTAGTTTATCATCTCTGTGTCAACTTTTTTCAGAATTTCTGCATGCCAAAAGAAAAACCCAACAGAGACAGAAAGTTGAGCCAGATGTTTTTATATTTGTTTGCAGTAGTTTTGCGAAAATGTCATATTCATTACATTTCATTTTACCGTAACATTTTTATGCCACAACGAGAGAAAAAGTTGGATTTGTGCAATGGGGAAAGGTACAACAGCTTTAAACGATTATATGAGCCCTCACCATCTTCCTGCCTGCAAACACTGCATGTCAAATTTTTTGGAAGGCATGACCGAGCCAGAGGAACCTCTATGAGGAGTCAAACCTCTTTCTGAAATGGTTTGTACTTGTCTTACACAAATATGCAAGAAAACAACTGCAGTTTGGCAAGATGTGGCATTCAGCTGATTCTGGTGTTCTTCTTTTTCATGTTGAAGGAAAAAAATAAAATCAACAACCTAATCATCTTCTTGGGATTAGGCCTGGAGATATGGTCCCAAAAGACGATTTCACATTCGATCAGCCTAAAGAGTTCAGACAACTGTTGAAATTCTGGCTCCAGTTTAATAGTAAACTTAGATTGACTCTTATTTCCAAATCGGGCAGGATCTGGGCTGCCAACAAGGCAGTTGCACAAACAATATCTAAAACAAGAAAACAGAAAATTTGAGTGTGTATTCACCTCTTCAAAGTTAGCACTTTTTAGAGTTATCTTTTGCTGCAATTACAACTGCAAGTCTCTTGGGGTATGTTCTGTAACCCCTGAGATTTCTGCCCATTACTCAAGGCAAGTTCCCTCAAGTTAGATGGGTACACCAGTCTTCAAGTCATGCGCCATGTGGTTTGCGGCATACATAGCGTTTCCCATGAAGGCCAAAAATTCAATTTTAGTCTCATCTCACCAGAGAACCCTCTTTCATATGTTTTCGGGGAATCTGCCACATGCTGTTTGGTGAACTCCAAGTATGTTTTCTTATTTCTTTCTTAAAGCAATCCTTTTTTTCTGGCCACTCTTTAGTGTATGGCCTAAATGGTCATATGGACAGATACTCCCATCTCTGCTGTGGATCTTTGCAGTTCTTTCAGTGTTATCTTTGGTATCTTTGTTGAATCTCTGATTAATTGCCTGCTCTATGAGTTTTGGTGGGAAGCCAAAGTCTTTCTATTTTGCTATACTTGATTTAATGGTGCTACATTGGATGTTCACAGTTGGAGATTTTTTAGAGCCAACCCTGATATATGCTTCTCCAAAACCTTGTTCCTGACCTGTTTGGAGAGCTCCTAGTAATGTTGCAGACTTGGGGGGCCTTTCAGAACAGGTATATTTGGCCCTGTTCAGACTTGGCACTAAAATCAGTCTCACTGTGATCTGATCACAAGAGGTCAGCACCAAGTAAAGGTGTGAACACACCCAAGATGTATTTATCACTCAGAACACATTCAAAGGTAGTCTGGGCCACACGTGGCCACATTCTTTCCCCAGTGTGAACGCAAATGTGTCCTTGGACCACATTGAAGGACTGCCTAGTCAACTGACGTCCTCTGCCGCAGTCTAATTAGCCCCGCCACAGATTAATAATGAACCAAAAATATTTTACCATTTCGAATGGACAAAACCTTGACCCACTCTCAGGAAAAACACCAGGGGGGGTGAATACTTTTGCAAGACACTATACAGTCTCGAGCACTCTTGCACTCTTCACCTTGGACCTGTGATGGGATAGTTGAATGTATTTCATTTTGGGATGAAATGGATTTGGATGGATTTTAAAGTACAATTAACTTCACCATATGTTTTGACTTAGATTATAGCTTTTCTTTTGGCTTTTCATTTAATTAGGCACACCGAGTGTCCTTTACTTGAACCATTCAGAATTTATATACAGTAACTGGGTGTTTTTTAAGCTAGGGTTTCAAAGGCATTCTCTTGTCAGGCTACTGACGTCAGATTCAGATCAAAGCACCTCCTGATCATTTATAGACCTAGAACTGACATTCAAGAAGATTCACTGCACGTACCTGTGTGTCTATGTTCACACCCTTCCAACTAAAGATAAAATATTTAAATGAGTAAATATGAACCATGGACATATGGAAAAATACTGCAATCCACATGTGTGTAATTAGCTGTGGTAAAGATGCAGAACACAACTACGGATATGTATTTGTTTGTCTGTTTATCTCATTAACGCCTCCTGAGATTCGTAGTTTCTATGGAGATTTATGTGGGTGGTGGTAGTGGGGACTCAGGAGAGACCTTTTACCCGCTCAGGTTGTTATACTTTTGGGCCAGCTTTGATTCACAGTAGATAATGTGTGCAGCCTTGCAAAACGATCATTCAGAGCCTGGATACAGATATTAATTCAAAGCTCTTGTGTTAATTCAAAGCCCCTGTGTTACTCACTGCTTTAATATCTTTGTTAGGCTGGACATGCCTGAGTGCACATCCTCTTGAGTCTTAAGTTAACTCACTCATTTTCAAAAAATTGACTACCTGCGGAGCATGGTCAAGTCCTTTTAAATTCATTTACAAGCTTTCATAAAGTGAAATTAGGTACTGTATATCTATAAATAAAATGCAGTATATATTGATATGGCAATTTTCATGGAGGATGAGAATGTGCAATTTAAATTTTAAAACAGCAATGACAAAAAGAAAATAATAGTTTTCTGGGGCAATAAAACCTTTGCGACGAATACTATAGCCTACATTCATATAGACTGTTTGCCTCTATTTAATTTTTTTCATTTTATTTGAGGGCTGGGATGAGCCTAACTAAAAGGTATCCAAATTCATTAGAAATAATAGTCTTTATATTGTAACTTGCCATCTTTTAGTAGTCTCATGAAAGTCTGATATCTCCTTATCGATGAGGAAAAGTGGATTTTGTGTTGCCTGCTTCATTTCCACCAGCAGTGTGCTGATTATCCTGCAGTTTCCTCAGTTTCCCACCACTGTTTTCCAGATATCTAAGGGAAAAAGACACACATTTTGGAAGGCTTATTCTGCTCAAAGATGGCTCTTTAACTGGAATGGAAAAATGTCAAGTGTACTGCTTTGTAAAGAAGGGGGATGAGAAAATTGAAAATCCTCCTTCGCCTAGAAGATAGTTTCTCACAGTCTGACACAGGCGCAGCCAAGACAACCTCTTGCATAACCTCTGAATTATTTACATATTCCGGTGGGGGTGCATAAACAATATTCTTAAATGCCTGACTGGGTGAGAATGGACACAAACATTCCTTGACAGCTATCATATTACAGTGTTCAACCTCAGACCATTTGATGGTGGAAAAGCCAATAGAGAAAAGGAGGACAGTATCCAGAATGGGGTCGATATATTGATCGTAACCCAGGGACTTATAGATCATTTAATAGTTTTTGCAAAGGCAGTCAGTGGTGATGCAGGGATTCATCCGTAACCTCTGCCTTTTCCACTGTCTCTACCAATAAACCTGCAGAGTGTATAATGTTATGCATTGTATTTTTGATTGGTTTAAACCAAAAGTGATTTACTTTTTTGGCTAAACTTGAAAGGTAAATACAAAAGAATCAGTTCTATTCTGGTTGATTCTGCCATAAAGGGAGCTTTTCAAAGATGCTGGTCTCCAGGGCACTGTTCTCTATCAATACCAGTTAAAGGCATGTCTCTGTAGCTTGCTAATACAAGGGCATTGGATTGTTGAACATACCCAGATGCTTGTTTCCATTATAAATGAGGTCCTTAGTTTGGGATGCATGACAAAAGAGAATATAACCTTCGATTGCTCTCCGCTTCTTTCCTGTCTCTTTTAGTTTTCAAGACGTGTCATCACAGCTTTCTTTGTAAGTTATTGACCTATTGAATATACTGTTTGCACAGTCATTCAATAATATGGTTTGCACTGACATTAGTCATTGCGTTGCTCATGTTTGTGAGTAAGTTGATCTGAACTGAGAATCCATCCAGAAATAATTGAACAATACAATTAAAATAAAAGCGGAACTGACATTTAGTAATCTGTGACATTAGCTATCATTGCAGTTTGTCATCCTCCTCAAGTTATTAAATAATTTCACTTAGAAAAAAAAGATTTCATGAGTAAGTAAACACTACAATACCTTTGTTTACACTATAAATGGAGGCTCACATAAAGTTCTCTCCTATTTCTTCATTTTCCACCCACAGAGTGACTGCATGTGCTTCGGCTTAAGATGTGCCATCTTCATCATTGTCATTATCATTATCATGCCTGGGCTGTGGGGGAAAAAAAAAAAAAAAACAGCTTAAAGTTCTCACAGGTACAGAAACATTTACTCATACTTTGAGTCAAAGGTTTAAAATGTCTTTGGAAAGAAAAGGCTTAAGTTGCACAAAATCCAGACACAGGTATTCTCTTTATTTTCAGCAGAAAAGAGCCACAGGGCAACAAGCTCATTACCTCCAACTACAGTGTGTTTTCAGTGTTGTTGCCTTTGGAATCCCTGGGAAACCTTTGAGAAATTTTAAAAATGCTCTTTCAGTAGCTGAACATCAGTGACAATTTTTCCTCACTAACCTGGTTAAGAAAAGTAAGATCAGTAAAATAGATGGGGAAACTTTGGTGGTATCTAATTTGTTTTTTGTTTTTTGTTTTTTTTTTGGGGAGGGCATTTTCTAGTTACCCGGACAGAGCCAAGACAGCAAACCTTATACTACACAAATTACAAAAAAATACTACACAAACACATACAATCACAAGGACATAGTCAACATACACTCACTCACTCACTCACTCACTCACTCACTCACTCTCTCACACACACACACACACACACATACACACACACACACAACAAGCAATAAAAACACAAATACTCCTTGTGATTCCCAAATGCCTTTTGTGTGTAGGTTGATGATATGTGAGACCCTCTGGGTGTCAGTAAACACTTTCTATGGCTCCACTGGAACAGAGGCCTTAAGTAGCCCCAGTAAATGGTTTTATAAGCAGTTCACTGAAGCATGGAGTCGCCTTACCTGAAACCCCTTACCATTATCCCTCACATATTACCACTGATACCATTTATTTTCAGGCAGTTGTGGCACAGACCACTGATTCCCATGATTGATTCTATTGCCTCGGCTAAAAATAATCTGTTCTCACTGTTCAAAGAGAGTGAGTCACCCATATGTCTATGTCCTTTGGACATGGACTTAATAGCAAACCTCTAGGGACTCTTGCATTAGGAAAATCCAAATCAAAGCACAATTTTCTTGTGGCTAAAGTTTTTGCCAGATTGGTCTTGGCTGAACAGATTTTAAGAGGTTTGTCTAGACTGAGGTTAGTGCAGAGGGCAAACATGGGCCAGCTGCTACTGCTTATTGCTGAAAAGCAAACTTCAAATGAGATTTATCATCACTGCTGACACTGAACAAATACTGCTTTAATCACTCTTGTCAAATAGGATACTCACCAGGAATAGCTAGATTTGTCTTCCTACTTTGTAACAGAGCATACAGGAATGCCATTTGCAAATTTGCTAAAAAAGAGAATTTATATCAAATAAACACATTAAATGTTCATCACTCATCCAAGCTCCGTTTGTCTACATCTATATCTGTTTACAGCAGTGCCAAACATCTCACTGTACTGGCTGTTGATTTGATCAACCTGCCAGCAATGGAACAGTTGAATGATTGAAATACTAATCAAATCAAACTAAAGAAGGTGTAATTAACTCAATTCACTCAAGAGCCCTACAAAACAAAGTTACACTTTTGATCAGCAACGACTCCTCTTTGGCCTGTATAAGACATTTTAGTGAGCATTTTGCTGGTTCTGGTTATAGTTAACAGGAGGGACAGGAGGAAGGAGTGGGTTGGGATTTCGGGGTGGTGATGGTGGGGGTCATGCAAATCTCTGATGGTGTAGAAGGAGGGTTCCTCACAACTCACATTGTTGCATCATAAATCCTGCTGTCTCATGCGAGGTGAACAGCATAGTGAGAAATAGAATCCTTCCAAGCAATTTGCCTTTGTTGTTATTTGGTATTGATGCATGGACAATGACTTCAGGAAGAAGATCAAAGTAAGAGACTAAAAGAACCTCCCCACCACATCACCATACATTCATTTATAATTTGACTACTAGCCATTTTGTATGCCTATATTACAGTAGAACAGTTGTTGCAGTTTTGTGTGTCACGACTGCAGTGAGGGCTTACGCAAGCCTTGAAGTTAAGTCCTCAGTTAAGGGTTGAGTGCCATCTCTATAAATTCTTCTTTAGTCCCAAGCTTCAGCAGGTGAAGAAAATATTTGCTCACTCTGAGAGTACAAGCTGTAACTCTCTGACTTGCAGGCTGGTAAAATTCTCTCCTTGATGTCAGCGGTTATGCAACGAACACAATCTGAAATGTGTCAAGACTTAAGGGATACCTTTAAACAGACCATAATCAAAACTGAATCCTGAACGTCTGAATAAACAAAACCGTCTGTAATTAAAATCGGAATAAAGCCCAAGAAGAAATTTGAGTCTGTTAAAATAACACCCTGCTAAGTTCTCTTGATTTGAGGAATCTGTAGAGTTTAGTTAAAAGCCTTTCTGAGCTAGGAAAAGAAACATTGATTGTTTGCTTAAAACGTTTTTTCACATCCTGAATTTGGTGATTAATGGTGTCTGCAGCTGTCTGAAATTGAATTAGTTTCAGACACTGACAGTGACTGCACTCTATTAAAAGACTTAGAAACAGTCTCAGCCTCTGTAGCAGCATTGCGTTTGGAGTTACTTGCACACTACTTATTAAAGGGCCAATGTGTATGAACTGGCCAACTGGTAAATTCATACAAATAGGGGGCAGCATGTTACCAGAAAGTTGGGATGTCCACCAATATTGTAAGAAACTGGAAAAGATACTCTCTGTGCATTTCTTAGTCCCCTTCACCTTTGCCATGATTGGAATGGCTGTCGGGCATACTGAGACAAATCCTTGTGGGCCGGTGCACATGAGAATCTTCTCTGTGCATGTTCTGGGACTGGGATCGCACTGGTTTTAACCCTCACCCTCATGTTGAGCTAACATTAGCTTGAATAAATGTAACCTCAGCGTAGGGCAGTTGTTGACATGGATTATGTTTTCCACACAGGTTTTCCTTGCGACCTAATGATGTAACTGGGTAGGTTGTTTTCTTCGGTTACTGTTAGACTGACAGCGGTGATTTCATGCCAACTCTGCCCAGTCAGAGAGACGGGGAAGATGTAGTGGTGGCAGGAGTACAGGAGGACAAGGAACGTGCGGGAGAGGGAGAGCTTCTCCATCCTGTCATGTTGGACTGAGGGCAGACTGCACTTCCAGGAAGTGATAGTGAGTCACTGTAACCTCCAAAGTGACAGGCCGGTCCTTGCTGGTTAGCATGCTAACTTCAGCAGTTACATGTCTGAAACACAATACATAGACATCTCTGACATAGTTTCAAAACTTTTTTTTCCTCACATTATGTCGATAATCTCAGTTAATTCTTTGAATGTTTTATACTATAATACTAACGTAATGCCACTTTAAGTCAGCTCTGTCAGGTGTATAAAAATGATTCAGTAATTAAACAATGGTATGCTATAAAAGAGAGATTTTAAAATAGTTTGAAAGCTTATGTCATTCATTCAGTTAAACCTGATATGTCACTCCATAATGTATTCAGCACAAACTGACAGAAACGCTGTAGAGTGGAACGTCAGCGGAGCAGAGCTGACGACTCAGCAAAACCAGCCAAATATTATGATTTCCAACCGTAATTTAAAATGAGAAATGCAGGTTTCTGAATGTGGTGGTTCAGGCCACTGTTTCAGTCATCCACCAGATTGTTGCCTTGGACTTATTCATAGTGGAAACAGATGGGATGGAGTGCACAGTGTCAGATCATTGTTATTATGGTCACACAGTGGGGGCAAGTTATGGAAAATGTTCCTTGTGGGGCAATGTATCATGGTTCATTCACTCTGGAAAACTAAAAAAGAAAATCAATGGATGACATTGTAAAAGTACAGAAAGAAATACTTTTGATGTGAATGCAATATCTTAGCAGTTGTTATTATTTTTTTTCTATTATATTTTAAAGATGAAATACACAGTACTATTATAGCAGTTGCACAATTTGTCTGATTTCCAAAAAGTGCCTCAATGCTCAAAATGGCTTTATATTGAACATTACAATCAGAGCTCAATCAAATTCAAATTTTCATTCTTGGTGCATTTGTAATGTTAGCACTCAGTGTATTTGCTGCAGACAAAAAAAGTATAATAATAAGCAGAATAACAAAGAAAGGCGAAACACGAGCTGATGCCAGTGGTATTAACAGCCTGGGACTAAAAGAGAAATAGAGAAGACTGCTGGGGGAACATAACTCCGCTCTATGTCCCAACGCTGAAAGAGGAAGGGAAAAGAAGATACAATGCAATATACTCTTTGGAATTAATTCACTGTCTCTTCTCCAAGAGCATCTAATTTAGTGCTGCTTGTCTTTCTCACTGTCTCGCGCTGCCCCTCACTCTGTCTCTCTCACGTTCTTCATCCATCTCCTTTACTATCTCACTGAACACCCCCCACCCCCCCGACCACCATCGCCACCTCTTTCTCTTTACTGTCTCGTTCTCTCCTCTTCCGCCTTAGGCCTATGTTAGACTGTCTTTGTGGGGAGTGCAGGGAGAAAGACGGAGGCCTTGAACATGACACTCAAGCAGTCTGATTGGGAAGGAGAACACGAGAACCTGGAGACAAGGGAGATGAGAGAGGGAGCGAGTGGATATGAAAAACCTCTTCTCCCCCTGTGAGAGACGGAGGGAGTGGGAAAGGAGAGGCAGCATACTGATGGAAACACAGACAGGCAAGGAAGAAAAAAAAAGTGGTTATCCCCTTATCCACTATTTTAAAGAGGTTAACCTCATTAAAATTGTGGTTATGGAAATGCTGAGGGCATGATAGATAATAAAGCCTCTTGCCAGTAGTACATGCTCAGTCTGAATTCATAGATTCTTCACACATTATGTTTCAATTTGAGATTATTTCTGTGTCCTAAAGGTGCTTTGGCCTCTCTGTCCATTTAAATAAAAGGATAAAATCTCTGTTCCCTTGAATGTCTGGATTCTTGCTGGAAGAGAAACGGTATTGCCACTCCTCTCCGACTCTGTAACTTTTGCTAGAAATAAAAACATGGCGTCCGCTTTTAGTGGCTGAAATAAAAACAGCAGTAAATGAGTCAAATATGAGAAGGTCACTGTGTTTTCCAGTCCGTTGCTCATCCTAAATGGGTCCCCATAGCCTAAATGAGGATGGATGTGAGCTGAAGAGGATTCACTGGTCTGAGCTCAGCCTCTCGACAAGCCAGGGGAAAGACAAGGGCAAAAGAGGCGAGAGGAGTAGAGTTCAAAGAAGGCCTGGCTGTTGCGAGGTTTAGATGTACTGCTGTGGAGGATTTACAGAATACGGTTGTAGAAGCTGTGTTCAGTGTGTGTAGGCTGGCAGTAGGAACTGGGAGGAGGTCAAAGGCCCTGTACTTACTGTACAGATTTACCAGCAAGCCTCAGTGCTGGTGGCCAAATCTCTTTGATCATCTCTCTGTTGTTTGATTTTTTTTTTTTCTCTCTGTCTCTCTCTGGCACAGATGACTGAACCCTAATGAGGACTTTTGTGGAGTTTTGTGATCATAAATGGACATGAAGGTATTATGTTTATCTGATTTAAAGAGTACATTCTTAATCCAGCTCCAAACGAAAGGTAACACCACTGAATTAACACCAGTTTATTGATGTCTTGATATGCAGGATTAACATAAATTGTAACCAGTGTTTAAGACATTTCAGTGCACAGTTATTGTTTCCTTCTCATTGATAATCCTCCTTAGTGATTACACGTTTTAAAGGGATCACATTCGCCACTCAGAATGATCTGCTAAGGATATGGAGCCTGGGAACCTCAAACAATGGGAGGTGCTGTGATCATAAGAACAGAGGGCAGCGTCTCATTAAGACGATAGCAGACGTTACTGTGGCTACTGCGTATGATTTATTAGTCTTGACCAAGTGCATACAGTTATAGGTCTCTATCTACATTAAACCATAAGACACTTGATATCTTTTATGATTCATGACGAGGAACTTGGAAACAACTCAAGGTCAGACTGATAAGAACGGGATGTTGGATGATGATATCAGCTTAAAGTCTGAGCTTTGCCCAGTTTTTTATTCAGTTGTGGGAAAATCTGACTAAAGTGTGTGGAAATAGAAATAGGGTTCACAAGTATGGTATTAAACCAAATGCACAACATCCCCTCTAAATAATGCAGTTTTTACTGTAGATCAGTAATCTGTGAAAGATGCCCCTCATTGACCTACAGTAAATGGCACCTGCATGAGGAGAACATTCAAATCAATCAACATTGTTCTAAAAAAACATCTTAATATTCTGAGCACAGCAAAATAAAATCTTCTACCCTCCTATTTTGACCATCAAATATTATATTTAAAAGTTAAAGGGGAACAATAAATATGCAAAAATACATAGTGAAAAATAGCTCTTGATTGGGCCTTTAATCATAGTCCGCACCATGGATGTAATTTTGAAATCGCCAAGTGTCAGATTCATTTAACCCCGGTTTTCATCAAAATCCAATCAGTGATAACTGAAATATCACACGTGGCCCATAAACAATCAGTGTGGCGTCACCCTTGTGCGAAATAACATAATTTTGAAAATGCCACAGCCCAGTGAGATACCTACAGCAGTTTACATTCCAGTTTGATCAGTGCCTTGTCAGTGGGGTCTGAATGGATTGAGCTGAAAGTACAACTATAAATGCAAGGTCTAGGCCATGAAATTGTCTGCACGGGTGTTATTGCCATTTGTTGAGTCATAATAAGCGTGTTGCAGTGTAGGCAAACAGTTTACCTTTGACATCCTTGAAATCAAAGTAACTTGCATGTTTACCAGCTGTGACAACAGGAATAGAATTCTTTTTCCCACTGTGTGTGTGTGTGTGTGTGTGTGTGTGTGTGTGTGTGTGTGTGTGTGTGTGTGTGTGTGTGTGTGTGTGCGTGTGCGTGTGCGTGTGTGTGTGTGTGTGTGCGTCACCACAAAGGCGGTTTTGAGTACTTTGCCACCACCTCTGTGGTCATGAAACCTTACAGGTGTGTAGCTGAATTGAAAATGAAGACTGAGTTTGATAATCGCTGTATTATTGGTACCAAAAGCACCATAGGTAGGTATTGGAGATGTGTTTCTTCCGGGACTCACAAGGGCAGTATAATAACCCGGCAAGCATTTTAGTCTGACATCACTCAAAAGAGAAGAAGACATGGACAGTGAACAATAACAACATAACATTGAATGGCAGCAGTAAGTGTGGGTGCAGCAACAGGTCCGCGAAATTGTTGTATGAAGATATGTTGTATTTGACAAGGATCAGTAGGGACAAGTCATAGAAAACCAAAAGCCAGTATGCAAATGGCTCCACAGAGAATTTCAAAAGAGAGGATGAAACACTTTAAAATTGTAAAAGGAGCTTAAAGACAGACGTCTGGATCTGTACACAGAATTAGGGCTGAGTGAGTTTCAGTTGTTAACGTCATATTATGCTCATATTCATGTTATTTGTGAAAGCTGACATCTGTTGGAGCAAAGCGCCACACACAACGTTCACAAAGGCTACCATTAGTTTGTTTAGGCTAACAGATGTGTGCTCACAACACTAGTAGGTGACCGTCATCACCATTCAATCTGTCAAAATATAATGCTGACTTTTTAAATGAATATTTTCACACCATGGGTCTGTCAATTCAAACTGCTGCTTGCTCACTAACTATATGGAGGTGTGTTTGTGTGTAGCTGTTTGTCCAGCAGCTTTTTTTGTTTTCCTTGTTGAGAATTGTGGAATTTCATTAGTATTGCTACCAAATTTCTGGTATGGTGACATCTGTACTGAGTTGGCTACTCGTGTAATAATGTAATAACTAGTTAGTACTCAGGGTCCGGGACGTACGGTCACATTGCAAGATGGTCTCTAGTGTTACACTGTGTTTTGGTCACCATCACACACACCCCAACTCTCTTACACTTACCTTTTCAGGAACCACAGACAACATCATACACACAAAAAAATAATCTTTAAAGTTAATGTCAGCCTATAATGAGATAATATATGCAGGATGTCCAAAGAAGACCTAAAGCTCAACAAAATGTGTTGATGAATGTTTGTAAGTAACTTTTTTCAAGCAACACAATGTATTTTAGGTAAGACTCTATCAACATTATCTTTGGGATTGTGATGGTGGTTCAGGACCTGCACTTTAAAACTCAACAAGGCTTTCCAGAGAAATGGTACTTGAAACTGCTAAATTCATCAGTGAGCATCCAACTTCCTAAGGCTTGAATAGGGAACCATAGGGAATGAAAAAAAAGAGGTTAAGGAAAGGCTGAAGTGGCTGATTATACACAATTTAAAGTCCCGACCCAGCAGGCTTTTTGGAAGTGCTCTTCAGGAGGAGGAGGAGGAGGAGGAGGAGGATGAAGAGGGAGGAGGGGGAGGAAGAGTTGACTCCATCAGCGAGACAGCGCCCCAGTCGGTTTACTGTGACCGACGGTGAAGCGCGCATCCCCCACGGGGAGACTGTCCTGGAATCTGTGTCAATTCACACAGCCTAACCGGAATGATAAGTGATTGTACTTTCAAAACAAAAACGAAGACGCAACGTAGGCTACATCATTATATATATTTTTTTTACTTTGGTCCCAACTATTCAATTCTCAAATATTGAGTGAAATATCTCACCCAAAGCCTTCATGGGCATGACATTGCAATGTGTGCATTAAAAAAAGAGACTGTGAGGAAAATAAAGTGAAACAAGACCTCCATAGAAGTGTAAATCAGAATCAGATGTGGTATTTTGAATTAAAATGGATTAATTGACCGGCTTTATTTTGGAAGTCCAGGCAGGAAGTGTTGGCTTTTCTAACAGCGGGACACTTCACAGTAGTTGTCCGAGAGCTTTGAGCGCACACGTCGCTCTCATCACTACATCGCACCACTGCGGTAGGAGCTGGGAAGGCAGCAGCAGAGAGAGAGAGAGGGAGAGAGAGAGAGAGAGCGAGCGAACGAGAGAGACCCGGCAGACACACAGTTCACTTGTTCCTGCGCGACAAAATCCAGGAGGCGAGTGTGTCTCTCTGCCGACTTTATCACAGAGGAGGACTTTACCTGACAGGACATATAACAACAGCTCTCAGGGCAAAACCCTACAGCCCAGCGAGAGCGAAAGAGGGAGAACTTTTTGGCTATTGCTCCGCTTGTTTTTTTTTTTTTTTTTAGTTTTTTTTTTTTTTAACCACATCTCCGTAACCTTGGAAGTCAGACCTGTTCATTGTGAGAGAGGATGGGACCGCTACTCCTTTCCATCGCCCTGTTTGTGAGCGCAGCTGTCCCGCAGCATGTGAAAGGTGAGTGGAAAAGTGACAGCCTGTCAAAACATTTTTTTATTTTTTCCACGATTAGCCCTTTAGCGTGGGAGTAGTACCGCAAACTGATCAACGCCGATCCGGGGCATCTTCACACATGAAAACTGACCAAGTGAATAGATTACTAATGTGCGTCTATGGAGAGCCTTTGCGGAACAGCCTACGAGCGGTCTGTCTGTACATTTTGGTAGAAGAAAACTACCGCGTGTAATATTCGCACGAATCGTTAGTTAATTACTTGCGTTTAAAAGACACTTGTTTGAGTAGATCAAACAAACGTTCTTATTTTCGTGCGTAAATTTATTTGTAATCTGTGATTAAGGGGGGAAATCAATCCGTGCATCAGGCGCGCACATTTAACGTGGAAATGTGCTCTGCTCCAGAATTCTAAATCTTAAGCTGTTTGCTTCGCTCCTCGACAGGATATAAGGGAAAGAAAGCTGTGCGTCCAGGTATGGCCCCGCTATTAAGACAGAAAGGAAGCCACTTATCCCTTTTTAACCAACTGAATTACGCAAAAGTGGGCTTTAGACAGACCCAGATGCTATCACTAAGAGGAGATATGCTAGAGTGCCTCCTGTATTAGTTGCATCGCGGCAACATTATTGACTAGGATGACATCACGAGAAGGTTAATTGCGCATTGCAAGTCTAATGTAGTCTTTCCAGAAACTGTCAGACTGCTTTATATGGAGAGGAGACTGCTGAAAGCGTGTAGCTTCACCTGATCAAATGAATCAGCATTCAAATCATTTCACATCCTCCCCTCCTTTGCCCTTCCATTTGTCTGGTGATAGGGATATCTAAGCCTCTGCCCACTGTATATTTTCCGTGAACAGTACCTGTGGGATTTGTGTGAAGAAAGCAGTGTACGCCTTGTGGAAGTGGGTCATGCCATTCTCCCTGTCTCTATTCATTTAGCAACATGCTTGCCTCAGGAGTCACACATGCCAGACAGACCTCAGTCTCTTCACCAGGAGTGTGCCTGAAGCAGAGTTTCTAAGGCTCCCTAAGCCTTGCAGTGTCAACTCAGAGTCATACAAGACATAATACTCCCCAGTAGGCTGGCATAATGAATGCAGAGGAAATGCAGGGAGCCGTGGCGCCGTGGGTCGACTTGTTTCAAGGCTCAGTGAGTTAAAAATACACCCTCAACCAGTCCCCCAATTAATCATATCCCAGTTAAATTTGTGGTATTGTAAAGGGATTTTTGTCCATCTTTGGGAACAGATGAGTAAAGCTGTGTAATCCTGTCCACAGCGAGGAGCTGGTTTGAGGAGGACATGGAGAGGGTTAACAGTATTTGATCTGTATGTGAGCAAGCCGTTATGGTCACCCTGGCAGTGTTTTTAGCAACATTAACAGCTTCATCTGTCTGACTCTGGGATTACTGGAGAAAAAGGAAACAAGAAACATTCCAGAGTCAAGTTGAAAATGGTTCCAAGTCATTCAAACTCTCCGCCATAAAAAAAAGACATAAGAAGAAAGCATTGTGATGATTAGAAATGTTTTTGAATTCACCAAAATCTACGTCAAATTTACCATTTCTCATTGCTCAATGTCTTTAGAGACAGCTGCTAACAAACACTCTATTGAGGGTGTCACAGGGCGCCTCTGTCCACTGAAACAAATTGATGGGGTAGAAACATTCACCTTCAGGTAAAACAGACTGCATTGTTCCAAGTCAGTGTGCAATACATCACTTCCTCTGGTCGGTTACTGGTGCTGACGCTCACGCATTGTTTGGGATCCTGCCTGTCCGCCTGGACAATGCACATGACTAGGCTTGTGGGCCTCTCTGTATGGAAATGTAAGAAGCTTTTGTGCTTGTTTAGAGAGTTGGTTTTAATGAATTTTATGAATCTTAATTTTAGTCTCAGTCTTGTTATAATGGCTGCGCAATTAGAGCCTTTTAGGCAAATGGACAGCCATCTGGAGAGGCGATGTGATTGTCTGCTATTGGTGAATCATGTTTAGTGTTAATATCGTCGGTCACTGTTCATTTTGCTCAAAGATTTTGCTGGCTTAATACAGTTGGAGAAGTTTGTCAAACACAAAACTGGCTTAATAACTTTGTGCTTCCTCGAATGATCGTGGCTTCAGATTGGCTTGATCAGCTGCTCATCATGCTCACAGTCTGTAGATTTGCTGGTTTAAAACTTGAGGGAAAGACTGACAGAAGGCTAATTCCCTGCTAAGCAGGAATGGCATCTGGTACATTTGGACAAACAATAGACCTGGCTGGAAATGAGAGGGATGCAAATGTTGGTTGGATATAACTTAATACTGCTCGGGATATCATGGAACTATGGAACAGCAAAGACTAATTCACTTAAATGGGCTATAATTGTAATGAATCATTTTATATATTGATCACTACAGATTATATAACCTCTGAATGGATCAGTCGAACAATAAAATTAATCAAAAACTATTTTGAGAATTGATCAAGAGGTTTTTTTTGTGAATTTTTGCAGGAGCCTTTCACTATTTGCTGATATTTTATAGACAGTTATTTGAGAACATAATTGGCAGATGAATAGATAATGAAAAGATTTTAGTTACAGCACTAGTATTGGCATTTTCTTCAAAAGTCTAAAAAAGCCCCTTATTTACTTTCTTAACCTTAGAGATATGCATGGATATACACAACGACGTTAAATTGTCCTTTGTTTACTTTAAATGAAAGGCATCTAGTCGCCCCTTCACAGTAGAGGACAAAAAAACTCAACCTTCGGTTTTAAACTTACTGGTGAAATGAATGGAAGATATTCTCCTTAAATGCATGTAGATTCAGATGATAGCGATTTATCTTAAAGCTCATTACATTAGCTAGGCACTTAAGGTTAGTTGATGTAAGGGTGACTTTTAATAACAATGGCTTGCAACCTACATCAACAGTGCCCTTCACTCCGGTTTTGAATGGCATAGTCTTCAATCAGTGGAGAAGAAAGGTCACGCCTCTGTCAGATCAGCAGCAATGATATCCAGTGGAATCAAAGCAACTCAACGGGCAGCAACCCACGCATAAGGAAACGCAACATGGGCAAAGCCTTCTCTTGCTGCTGTGATGACATTGGCTTGGTCTTTAAATTTTCCGTGTTTGCAGAACTTGATTGTGCTATTCATTGTCAGCTCAGACGCTCCTTAATCCCATTAATACTTGAAGGAGAGTTAATTTGTCTCCTATGCTGACAAGTTAATGGATACAGTGCTATTTGTCTTCGCTGTAGTCGAGCCTCTGTTGTCCTGCCTACATTTCATGCTTGACTTATTGGGAGGGCACTAGAGGGACGGTTATAGAGGTTGCAAGGACACGCACTGGGGAAGTGCTTACCAAAGAACTTTAATATGGCCCTGAGATGAGGATTGGCAGCACAGTGGTAAAATGAGTTGTTTGGGCTAACACACTCATATAAGCTTTCAGATAGAAACAAAATGAATGTGTCACTGTTGTTGTGTTATGTCTTTGTAGCCGTCGAGTCATAAGTGTCTAAGGTGTTGGTGTTGGCAGCGTGCTGTGCTTTAGGCCAAGTTCTAGATTTTGTAGGTGACTTGAGGTTCATCAATCCTACATTTGTACATCAAAGAGTGAAAAGGAACAGTGTTTAAACACATCACACAGAACACAAAGACTAATCAGCAGTAAAAATAGCCTCTTTTCACACAAGGCTTTGCCTTTTTTTCCCTAATCCTTCAATCAATATCCGATGTTTCTATTCACAAAACTCTGGAAACATTGATTCCAAATTTTCCCAGCCATGTTAAAGGTCTATGGTTTACTAAAAGCAGCATGTAACATTATAAAGGAAGGCTGGCTTAAAGCAGTGACCTTCTTAGCATTCTATTAAAAACATTGTCAAAAGATTCAAACTATGACTGTGCCAAGAAAAAAAGAAGAAGAAGAAGAATAAGAGTGAGCCTTCTGAAACAGAAAAAAACATCATATAAATGTTTCGTTTGTAGTGTCAGTTCATGCTGAGTGTACTTCACTTTTTCAGCTGAGAACGTGCAGCAGCCCGTCCTTTTCATATTTTGAGCATTCAGAAGACCGCATGCTGTTTTTAAGTAATCCCACTGGGTCACGATTAATGACTCAACTTTTGGAGGCACAAGCAGTGCAAGCCCACAGTGCGTGTGTGGCAAAAACAGAATAGCAGATAATGAAGTTGTGTGATGTCTTGTAACATATTATTTGGGGTTGCTCAGGAGTTTGCTGAGGCTCATTACTTTCTTGACACAGGTCTTTTTAAAAGAAATATTATATAAAGAGAAAAGCCATTCAGACAGAACACATTTAAACTAAAGTAGATGGTACATTTTTACATCATTGCACATCACTCATATAGGTATAGAGGACAACACTATTCAACATTATTGAACAGTTGCTAACCGTGCTGTCAATAGATAGTGGCATGTGGCAGAGCTGTGGCTTAGTCACTAAGCATTGTGATGAACATAAGAAAATATATGTATTACCCAGCATCCTAAGGTTCAGAAACTTGACCATCACAACAAGATAACAGCTGCATTATTTTCTGAGGCCATGGTATGTGTCTGGACAAAATGACCTTCCTTTGGTGTTTGAAAAAAAGCTTTGATGAGTTCAACTTCTGGCATCGAACGGCATCCTTTGAAATTCATCTTGATATCAGAAAGTCAAAGCTAATGATTCCACAGTTACTCAACTGGTAGGAGTACAAGCTGTGAGCAGCACATTTTTAATTTACTCGCACACGTGCTTCTGGCTGCACCTGGGGAATGTGGCTGAAAATGACTTTCAAATTATTATAACATTTCTTTCATATTTTATATAATATAATTATATGCATTTATCACAGTGTGTGATATTGCTTAATACAGGGGGCGGAATAGATACTCATTAGACTCAAATGATTTCAAATACGAACACAAACATGGGCTAACGTTCAGTTACAGTGTCACCACCGCAATACCTTCATAATGCTTATGCAATAACTAATGTTATGCTAAAGTGTATGTTATAATCTGTAGCCTCTAGCTTTCTCAAAAATGATAATATTTGAGGTGGTCAGAGAGCATTGTGCTGATTGCTTCAGGAAAACATTAAGTCATGCTTCTCTACCATCCTTCATCAAATTTTTTTTTTTTAACTAGAATGAGATTAGAGCTCTTAATCTGAAAAATGCATTCCAAAGAATTCAGCAATAGTCCAGCAATCCTCACTGTTTTTCTTTTGCTTGTACATGAAATGGGAAAGTACATGTTTCAGCATTCTCTTTTTGTGTTAGCTCATACAGTATAATTATTGTGAAGGAGCCAAAATTACTCATTTTGGGAATCAATATAAAACATTGCAATTTGATGGAGAAAAGTCTGATATCTGTCAATCTGTTATTTGAATAATACTTATCATATACATTTTCTACATAGGGTACAATTTAGCTATAGTATGAGCTCAAAAGTAATGTTTACAGCCTGCAGTCAGCACCAACAACAAGGCCTTCGTTGTGTAAATTAATCTCCTTTGCTTCTGTAATTCTTTAGGTTTTTTTAGTTTTTATTAAACACCTGGCTCTACATACATGAAGTGTGTCAACCTATTAAGATATCGCTTAGGCTTGTACATGTTTGTGTGTGTGTGTGTGTGTGTGTGTGTGTGTGTGTGTGTGTGTGTGTGTGTGTGTGTGTGTGTGTGTGTGTGTGTGTGTGTGTGTGTGTTCAGGAAGGGAGTTGGGAGGCAGGAATGCAAAGATCACTGACAAGCATCATGGTGGATTTTCGATGCGAGCTAAGCGCAATCTTTGTATTGTGGCGGGAGTGGCAACTGAGCGCTCCGGACCCACCCATCTTGTCAGAGCAGCATCAGCCATTCATTGTCTGTGTTGACCATGAGTGAAAGAGTCCACCTTACCACAGCAGATCAATAAACAGAATAAATTATGTTGGATTAGATGTGAAACTGCAGCAGCCTGTAAATCTGAGGAGGTGTGAACAGTTCCAGCTCTTTTAAGATTTAATGCGAGACCAAAGCTTTAAAACAGTGGGATTAAAACTGAAATGTAATTTTTCAAAGTTTAAAGCCTGAACATTGGTGGATGAATGATACACGGACCTTTTTAATGTTTAAATGTTTTATCTTTACACAAAAAGCCAGTTCCTGACACATTTTTGCGATGTAATATCTTCTCTTTGTGAGGATGTAAAATCTCTTTTATGTTCAGTCTTTGAGCGTGCGTTAGTAGTTTATATAGTTTTTGTGTGTGATGCTTTCAATTTTAGCAGTGTCAGGTCTGTGTAGGCCATTTAGACACTAACTTTATAATGGGTGGACATTTTGTGGGTTATTTTTTTCAAATAAACACAAAGCTTGCAACATTCCTGCTTGTATTTATTGGACAAGCACGCTTTAGGTGTTGCAGCCTGAAGTTAAATCTGCTTTAGCGAAAATAACATTGAGTTACAGCAATGAGCTTTGCTTTGGTCTGGTAAAGTGTCCCCATTGGGCTCTGGAACACAACTGCATTTTCAGTAACTTATTTGAGATCAGATGGGTGCAGGTGGCCTAGGTTCTTACTTCCAATAAGCCCTAAGCAGATGTGGGGTACTCATTCCTATTCTACAGACATACTTAAATCATGAGCCCTATCTAACAGTCTACTCATCAGGGTTATAAAGTTAAATTGAATCATTAACCCTTTTCATCTTTTGCATGAATGTACAGTAAATGATGCATCAGAAGCTTAAAAAAAGAGATACATGTTCATCTAAATTAATATAAAATGATCACTGTTGACAATTAATCATCAAATCCAAAACTTTATTTCATCTGGTGCCATATTCTCTCTCCATTCATCTGTCATTCTGATTATCTTTGTCATTCTCTTCTCTCGCTCTGGTAAAATGTACAGTAGTAGATACAGGCCCGATCTGAGGATTTGTTTGTGCACTTCATCTCATTCCCAGACTCTTCAGCTGTTTAGTTTACGACATTTTAATGTATATTTGGTTTTGTCAGTACCTGTACTGTGTGCTGTGTGCTTTACTGTGTTTGTGTGTGCACAGATGTGTATGGGGTTTGTGTGCTTGAAGCTCGGAGAGGTAACCTAGAAATGTCATCACACAAAGTCTAGGCAGCAATTCTGGCTCTTTTGCACAGTGTGGATGTGCAGTCATACTTCACTCATTTGCCAAAAAACAAAAACAACATCCCTTTATTTATCATGTCAGCCTGCCTGCTTTTATGCTAAATAGTGCTGAATGCCAACAAGGGGGTGTTTTGTAAGTGATTGATTGAGAACAAGGAGTATATCAGTTAAAAGAAATTGTAAAAAAAAAATCTTGATATGTTATTTGATATCATCAATCTGTACATGCCCATTTTCTAGTGAGAGCCCATGCTTCAATTCAAATATGAGTAAACTGCCCCTGGACTGTCGCCAAGTACTTTTCAAAAGGGTTATTTGAGGTAATGGCATAAAATATATGCTATCCATTGAGAACTGAAGAGCAATTTTTTAAAGTGGAATATCACCCGTCCAGATGTTTTAGATTACCCTTGGGGTGGGTAGTACCAGAAAGGGGGACACAGAGGGAGAGGAAGAGAAAGAGAGAGCTGAGAAACAGAGCGAAAATCCCCTTTAATGTGAAGTTCACTGAACAGCAACCACTCACCTTCAAACTTCAAAGTGTAGCCCATTAGAAAACTGAAAAAGGATCATCTTCTCCACCGTGTAATCAGGGTCCATTGTCACTAATAAAAAGAGCAAGGGTTGCGGCAAGTTGCACCATTTCGGTTATTGTTAGGTACAGGTATGATACTGATGATCAGATGACTTTTTTTCTCCCAATTCTTCTTTTTAGGGGCGTAAGGGCAATCGTACGCCAACTGACACCATAGAAAATCTGGATATGCGAGGTGAAGTTTCTGAGTCTGAGGCTGCAACAACAAGTGACAGGGAAGCCCTAGATGAGCTCCGAAAGACAGGGAGTGACAAAGAGCAGCACAACCGCTGGTCTCCCTGACTTAGTGACAGGAAGAAGTTAAATTCAACTTAATGCAACAAGCAGTGATGTAGTTCAGCACTGGACAGTATTCAGTATTCATTAATAAAATCAAGGATAAGCTGATTGTTGCAGTAGCCACTTGTATAGGTTATGTCACTGTCTCTATACAGGGACATCAGTTCAAACAATAGAGTGGAGAGTTTATTATGATGTTGAAACATGAAAAGTGAAAGTGCTAATAAGATCCTATTATATTACTATGTTAAAAGATAATGTCTTTGGATACACATTTATCAGCAATTAAACAGTGTTGTGTATTCCTGAACGAGTTCTCCTTATGGACAGTAAAGCCCACAAGAAAAAGCAGACACGGTGGTGATAAGACACTGCTATTCTGCAAACCTTTGCGTGCTGCATGTGTGATTATACAGATAATTGTTTGTCTCATTAAAGTCATCACTTATTGCCACTGATCCTAACATTTGCCTAAAGTGGGGGATCCACCCATCCAGTTATTTCTTATACATATCCACCTGTTTTGTTTAGGATTACAGGGGGGCTGGAGCCGGCCCCAGCATGCACTGGGCATGAATTCCCAGTACACCCTGGACACATTGTCTGTCACACGACCAGCACACTTAAAGATAGACACACTTTCTCACCACCATTGGTTTTGTCACTCTTAGTGCCTTCTTGTCATTGACTGTCACAACTGCATAACTGTACAGACCTTGTTGACCACTTATTTGTGAGTTTTATTCTAAGAAATATCGCTCACATTTAGTTTTGTTTCCGTGTTGTGCATCCCCACTAATTCCACTGATATCTGTCACCATGCTCAACTTGTCTTCCTTTTTCTTTTTTCTTCTAAACCAGGTAGTTTGACAGGTTGGTCTCTTTGTTATTCACCACTGTTTGAGGTATATGAAATATTTACCACATGATCTTTTCTAACCTGTCTCAGCTGATCTAGGTGTACTCCACTGCAGATGCGGGCAAAATCATACTGAATTACACTGTGAATGCAGTGCTTGTAAATCTCTGAAGCTTTCAAGAGTTTGACAAGTTAAATTAGCAGCTGAAGAAGTTCAGAAGTTTAAATCACAGTGTATTTTTAACCTGGTTCAGTGCATTGAAGAGGAATCTTTGTGGGATATCTCACACTCTCTTTGTCTGTCTCTCTCTCACTCTTGCTCACACACACACACACACACACACACACACACACACACACACACACAAGCTCTAGAAGTTATAATTATAACACATCAGACTATGGCTGTTGGGTGGCTGCTGCAGCTGGGAGAGGATTTGGTTTGATGTCATGAATAAAACTATTGGAAAGGTTGTCCCCTCACTGTGTATTGGACTCCTGTGTTGAAGTGTGGAACATGTGCTTATTTAGCAGTTCCATGTTTGTTTGTTTTTTTGTATTTGCTGCTGTCATTCAGTCATGCATCAGTTCTTCATTTCCAATATGTGTTTAAAGGTAAAGTGTTTGATAGTTTATTTGTGTTCTCCAGGTCAGTTTTGCTTCTACCACTGAAATGAACTGAGGGGTTATTTAAACAGTCACAAAATAATCACTCTGAAGTAGCTACAGTATAATACGCTGATGTTCAGTAATCACCCGTGACTCTACATTATCACTGATAAAGCCACTGTCCACTGGGCCTGTCTTGCTCAGCAACAAGGCTGTCTGAGTAAGTAGTGCCTGCTACATGAAATTCACTGACCAAGGGGTAAGCAGGATGAAAAAATTCAATTTGTCAAGGTCTGCCCTTTTCAGTACACACAATGCACAGCTTAAGCCAGCGGGCGTTGAGCATAGTAGAAATGGAGTGGAACAAGGATCAGAAGATATTTTGTAACTACTTCTTTATGTTCCTCTAACATGCATAATGCAGTACTGCTGTGTAGCTTTCGCTTCAACATTTCTCACAGTTGAAACCGGGAGTACAACCTTGATCAAATAAACAATAGTAGCATGTGACAGAGCTGATCTGTAGTGAGAAAGTGAGAAGTGGTGCAGTGTTTGTTAGCTCTGTGTGTTAGGCCTAATAACTTAAACTGGGCTGACAGCTGTGATGAAGCACATTTAAAGCTGTGCACATTCTGGAAATCAAGCTAGAGCTAGCAGCAGACTTTAAAGCTAATACTAGCTTGAAGCCTCTGAGCGAGGAAAGTAACCAGAAGAACATTCGTGTATTGATTGACAGCTGTGAGCTCCCACCCCTTACTTTGGTTTTCTCTGATTGGGTAGAAGGATGTGGCTTGCTCCAAAAATTCAAATGGAAATACCTCTGCAATGCTGCCTGACTGTTAAATGAGTAAGGCTCACAGAGGCCTTTGACAGCATCTCTCCACATTAGGATATCTTTTTGGAGCACATTTAAACTATTAATATATGAGATGTTACATTCAGAAGACACTTTAAAGGAATTGGTCAACATTTTTGGGAAATGGGTTCATGCACTTTATTGTCAAGAAGAATACCATTCTCATCCATTTCTTCATTATGTAGCTGGAGCCAGCAGATTGTTGGGTTAGCTTATGTCATATTTGCTTCAGTCATAAAAAAAAAACAAAAAAAAACAAAGCTTATAATAGTCCGGCAGCTAGCCTCCCAAAAACAACAAATGGTCAATTTTACATTTTCTTTTTCTTTTTTTGGTATGGATTAAAAAAAAAAAGATTACTGCTTCCCCTTGCTCCCATTCTTTATGCTACGCTAACTGACTGCTAGCCCTAGCTATTTAACATATTGAACAGACAGGTATGAGAGTGCCGTTGATCTTCTTTTGTATCTCTTGACAAGAAAGCGTACAAGTGTATTTTACACAAATGTTTCCTTCAATGTAAGGATCCAGAAACAAAAATTTGGGAAATATTCAATTAAATGCTTTTCCTGGATTTATCAAACTTGTGATTTTGTTCTTTGAAGCTTCCTGTGTCTCCCTGTCTCTTCCCCACAATCGCAAAAACACAGCAAAAAGACTAAACATTTGAATTTGCCGTACTAGTGTATCCTTTGTGAAATTTGAATCAGAGGGTTGCTCAGTCACGGAGTGTATTTGTGTGGCATAATTTCCCTTTCATCCAAAATGCCACATGGAAAACATCCTGACAACAAGAGAGCTAATGAGGTAAACATTTAACAAACAGGGTCACAGAAATGCCTTCATGTGCTGCTGAATATGCATTAATCCTGTGAATTAGTGACACAGTTTTTGACTAAAATGCATTTTCCCTTTGCCCATTTTTTCTTTCCTCACCCATTAATCTGCAGTGGCACTTTGCATCACAGACACCTTCCTCTTCAGTGCTTACTGTGAAGATTTGGATGAGATGTGAGCTCCACTTCTTTATACATGTTTGATGAATCTCTTTATGCTACTTCTGGGATACAAGCATGAATGTGGGAGATCTTGTCTGGGAAAAAAAAAAAAAAAAAAAAGATACAAAAGATGGGAGGTGTCCAAGTTTGTAATGAGGCTAGCAAGGCTCTCCTGGCTCACGAGCAAACTAGGGCATCTGTAATGAGTGTGCAGAGAGATGTGGTGGGGAGGGGCCAGAGAAAACAGAGAGAGGCATGTCGCGGACGTGAACTGAGCCACAAGCTGTAACATCAGCTGCCCAGTGGATGTTAGGAGGAAGGTGGTGTCAATCACAGCTCCCACTCAACCAGAGATACTGAAAGAAAGAATTTGATAATTACCAATCCCTTCTTACCTAAATTGTGTGTTTTTCCAGAAACTCTGCTTGCTCGATTTTTTTTTTTTTTTTTTTTAACAAGGCATATAAAATTTCACAAGAATTTTAGATGGATGGTGCAAGATCCAACAGTGGTTGCCAGTGGAAGAAAGCGCAAACACTATTATAAACAGGATGTTAAAGAAACACTTTGTGCATGTGTCCTGTATTTAGGCTAAGAAGATCTCTCATTTGTTGAACACAGTTCTGCGCTGGCATGTACATGCATACGTTTTTTGAAAAATTCATGTTAGTCCTTTGTGACACTGCTAAATATCTACCGTACATGTAAATAATGATAACAATACAAGAAACTGTTCTGCATACATCACAGCCATAATGTGGTAAATACGACCATTTAAGACTGAATGTCACTTCTTTACAAAAATTACATTACTCTCCTCATATAATGGGAATATTGAAAATAATATTGTCAATCCAGAAAAATGTTTATTAAACCAAATGAGCTTTGCTGGCTCTTAATGAGCAAGAACCTGAAATAGGATGTTTATGAATTACATTAATTAACATCATCCATCAAATGGCCTTGATGCTGTGTTTTTTTTCCCAGTCTGAATTACAACAGAGCAGGGATGCAGACACTATTTATTTGTTTTGGCTATTTGTTTGGAGTGATCTCATATGTTTATTTATTAGCTTTAAAGGTAGCTTAATTAGTGTACAAATGAGAATTTAATGGCATGTTTATGCTTTAAACATCTCTTTTTATATATACTTTTTATATATATTTGTCAACACAGTATTGCATCACATGCACATGCAACAACATAAACAGTGTAAGAATGATCATTAAATCCTCTATGCTATAGGCCTGAAGGGATAGTAAATGTAAAAGAAATACTGCCCCAGCAGTTAACTTGCCCCTGAGCAGTTTTTATCAGTTGCCTACTGAGGCTGTCACATAAAATAAATGGCTTTACTAAGGATGGTCAAAGGTGAGCTAACTTATGCTTCAATTTGATGTTGTGGTCAGAGACTCAGATGATAATAAATTTTATTGAGCCTGCAGTGTCATGGCAGGATGTTGTATATGAAAGAAGAATGTTCCTGTACCTTGTATTGTGTTGGATCTGCATGATTGGACCACCTTTGCGTTTCCCTGCAGGAGATTGGGTGCCAAAGGTAGCCAATACAATTAGGCATTCATGAAAGGGGCATAATGTGAGCAGTGAATAATTAACCCTGTAACATTTATATTAGGTGTTGCTACTGCATCTCATCATGTTTTATTGTGATTTATAGTGGCAACATTCCTTTTAATTACCTTTTGTGAGTTAACATAATCCTTTATATATATTTTAATATCTAAAAATATGTTCACCTAAAATGTCACCATAGTTTTGGAACCATTGCACATTTTTATTCCATGGCGAGTTCATGGGTCATACTGTACATGGTTAACGGTCTCACCTCAGGAAAGCTAGAGTCCTTGGTCCCAGGTTGCTGCAAAATCCTGTGAACCCTCCAGGCCTTGGGCTGAGTGCATTATCGCTGCCCCTGGCCCGTGATGAGGAGAGGTATCGATCTTATCCTCAGACAAAAGCCCTCTGTGTACCTCTGCAGGACTTAGAGTTGGCTGAGGCAGGATGCACAGTAATGAGAGCAATAGAGGGCAGAATAGGGGACCAGCTTATTCCCTAACAAGGATGGAGACCTTTACACTACAGAAAAGAAAGAAGCTAGCTGGGCATTTTTTTCCCTTTTCTTCTTCTTTTTTGTTTTGTTTTTATTTAACCCCTCCCTTCAAGCCACTGAGTTCTTTTTTTTCTCTGAGCACAGTTTAGGTCTTAACCACACCATGCACTATTGCCTTGGTGGTCTTATCTGGACTTTAGGACTCCTGTGGGAATATATCGCAGCACAGACTGTCTGAAAAGTAAATTTAGTTTACTCACGGTATGAAGTCAGAGCAGCAGTGGAGGTGGTCTTAAACGATTAAAAGCATTTCTTGGAGAAAGTGGTTTGGGCTTACCCAGACCTAAGAGGGTATGATACCTCTGGCTGGGAAGAAAGATCTCCACTCCTTTGACTGCTATAGCTGTGGGCTTTTGTGGCAACAGAAGTTGTTTTTATGACAAGGACACCAAAGAGAGGACTTAGTGTGTGCAAGTCTTTGAGGTGAAGATTACTTTGGATGAAGCCTATAGCCTCACAGTGGCCAAAGCTCAACCACAGCATACTGATTATAAGTGCCGATTATGGGCCATGACAGCTGGAGGTTTTGGTTAAGTTTGCCCAGAGCTTACATCATATTGTATGGTGGCGGGACCAGTAATGGAGTTGAAACAAAACTTTGTTTCATGCCCAAGAACAGATGAATTACATTAACTTGGTTAGTTTAGTGTAGCATAAAGACCAGAAACAGTCCCAAAGTAACACAAATCGGTATAGTGGTCACCATCCGAAGCTCACTGTTGAACAGTGTGTATGTCTTGTTTAATCAATTCAAAAATAAATCTAAAAAAACTCTCAAAAAACTGTTGTTAATGTGCCTCATACCCCCACACACACTTCCAGTCTTTGTGCTAAGCTAAGCTAACTGGCCAATTGAACATATTTATCCTTTCCACTCCTGTCTCATAGCTGGTTAAAACTATGCCACATTTCTTTTTAGAGTTTTAATTTATACTCCCAACTGTGCAGGTTTAGATGAAATTAGATGATTTTACCAAATTAATATTATAGTGTCTTTCATTTTGGACTCTCTGGTCAGTGGTCCCTCAAAGGTCAGCACTATCACAGACAGTTTGCAACTGGTCAGTGTGTTTAATTTGCATGTCAGAGTGGACCAAAATTGATATCTCTTCACAAAAGCTCAGCACAGATTGGTTCTTGCAGCCACAAGCAAAATGACTGATCACATTGAATTCCACTGCAATGAAATGACTTCAGTCTGAAATTTCCTTTGAAAATAGATTTCGATCTGTTTGAAATAAGAGAATCACTGGTCGTATGTCTCTAAACACTAATACTGGGCCATTCTGCCTCAGTTCCACTAGCTGTAGAAATCGGTTTTAGCTCAATGAGGGAGGGGGGAGTTTAAAAGACTGCCCTCAGCAATTGACTGACTTCACAGGAGGACCTAAGGTTTCTTTCATCTTCAAATGTCCCTGCATCGAAGACCGAGATCTCTTCTTTCTGGACCAGGTCCTCCAAAAGGGTTTCACAGGTTTTGCTGCCAGCGTGCTCTCTGTTATCAATACCCATTTTATCCGTTTGATGTGCTTTTCAAATCTCTGCATTCCACAACTCTGCATGGTCTTTTTTATTTTATTTTTTATTTTTCTCATTTGCGTATCTTTATTGAGCTGTTTCTGAACAGCAGACTGTGTAAGTGTCTGGCTCACTATGACCACACTGTCTGTCTTTCTACTCTTCCATGGATGTTTAGCATTTTTCAGCCCTCTTTAAACATCTTTTCTCTCTTCTCGCTTTCCCCTCCCTGAGGCCAAAGCGAGCTTATTCCCTCCAGCTATTACATCCAATTAGCAGGAGTGAGAGTTTCACCCCTCCTCTCTTTCCACACTAACAATGTGGAATACACTGGAATGAGTCAGGGTTTTCTCTTCTTTGATGTGAACAAATTACACTTCAGATGCACACTTGGCAAGGAAACAAAGATGCAGTTTATGCTTTCAAGTTTGGATTCTTTGTCATTTGGTGAACAATGAGCTACACAATGGAAGACGTGATCACTTGATGTGGACTGATGGCGTCTTTCATTTCAGCTATTCTCCTTGACTTCAGAAATTGGTTTTGTAAAATAACAGTACACACACGTATATAATATATATGTGTGTGTGTATATATATATAATATATTATTTATTTATGTACAGGAGCTTTGTGATATGTTTTTATATTTGTTTGGTCTCAAACTGCGATCATCATTTTATTAATCCCCATTCCTAGAGCACCTTTTCGGGGCCTTCTATGAACAGTATCAGCTGTTCTGATACTGATCATGTAAGTTATGCTGAATTAGTCATGTGGTTTCCCTTGGTTTTTCTTACTCATACTGAACATGCGTATGAGCTAAATCTCTGCATGAGCTATTCCCGTGTTTTCAGAGGTCCTTCAGATGAATATAAAGCAGAGCTGCATATTATAGAGTATTCATGATGACTTTAAACAACTCTTTCTTGTGCTAAATCCCTGGCCTACATAAGATCTTAACATCCAATGGTTTTTTCTCTACTAAAATATGTGAAGTACACTTAAGAAATCAAGAAAGCTGTGACCCATACCATCACTGTTATTACAGTCAGTATTGATGAAAGAAATGGAATGAAAACACAGTTTTATTCAATCCTTTTACCAAGTGTTGTGCATGATACTGTAAAGTGTCAAGTAGCGAAGTGAGAACCAAATCCTCTAAAACAGATGGCAGCTGTGGGTAGGTGTTTGTTTGCGTTAATCCAAAGCCCATGACTGCAGCTTTCTGTGCAACAAGTTATAAAGCTGCAGCATGTTTCACTAACAGTTTGGTGTTATATCATATGTGTTTACAGGTGATAAAGTGTTCCTGTTTTACAGTTGACCCAAGAATGAAAAATGAAAATCTTCTCTGTCAGTTGAACTTTTATGTAGATTGTTTTTTTCCCCAAGACAATAGGAGTTAACCTTTAGAGTTTCCTCTCAGATAATTGAAGTAAATCGTGGTTTGTGATCCAAAAGGGGCGAGAAAATTACCGTAAAATTTCTTGAAACAGCTTGTGCTGCATAATGGGTTCAGCGTGCTCTAGCTTATTTGCTTTTGTTTACTGATCGTACACAGTTTGGCAGAAATTGACCTACATACATGAGGGTGAAGGTAATGATTTTTTATTTTGGTGGGAACTGTTCCTTTAAAATGGTGGCCATCTGTCTCTTAATGTCCTGGGCTTGTACTGCTGTAGTCTGCTGTTTCTTCTTCCTTCTCTTCCTTCTTCTGTACCTCCCTCCTCCATTTTTCTTCTCCTTGGCACTGTTGCAGTTATAATCCCTACTTGCATTATTCATTTGAATACGAAGATCAAATAAATATAGATACTTCCTGAATCCCCCTACCTTCTCTGTATATATCCACTGTTTTTGCTTTATGTGTAATTTCTTGTTTTAAAAGCCACAGTAAGTGAAACCAGAGGAACTACGGTTTTGATCTGACCTCGTGTATATATTGCAAATTTACTTTGTTTTTGTAATCGCAGCAATAATGGTCTTTTCACTGTTTATGTGGGTTTGTTCTTTTTTTTCAAAATCCATGAAACACAATACGTTGAAGTCAGCAAGTTCTTGCCCCCCCCCCCCCATTCCAGATCACCCTGCCCATCTCATTAAAGTGCCAGGTTTAAGTCGTTTATATAACATCATTTATAAACATGTGGGTTCTAAGATCATTTTTGCTTCCAGCTGTACAAACATGAAGCAAAAACAGGATGCAGAAAAACATGCTTTAGAAAGAATATCTCCCTGCTGAGAAAGAACACTTGCACATGCACTGTCATGCATATCAGCCTTTTTTGCCAAGACATCTGGTCGTTGCTCATTAAACAGAGCAACAACCGTCATCCTGTTTGGAATTATTTCTGGAAGAATAGCAATAATTAATCTGTAAACAGTTTGATTATCAGACTGGATCTTTGAGTTTTCGATCTGTTGATGTGGAATCTGTCAAATCTCAGAATTTCAGTTACCAGCATCAGGGATTTAATTTTATTGACAGTTGTTGGTAAAATTGTCAATTTTGTTTACTTCTGTATTCTTGAGGTGGCCTCCTATAGGGTATTGACAATCCATACTGGCTATAGCACTATTGAGAACATACATTATTTGCTGACACCTGGTTTTGCACACTGAAACCTAGGAAAAGCTTGAAAAAAAAAAACATATTGATTGTTTGTCGAAAACACAGTATGAATCAGGCCTCGGATATGTCTGCAGTCTGTATTGACCACATTACAAAAACACTTCCTTGTAGACAGTCAGAGCCAATGGGTTATTTTTATGTTATGCTTGGAATAGCAATTTGATGCTGTACTTGACTGAACATCCCCTCCACAAACAATCACATACTGTATATACTCTGTGATGTTATAGATTTTAAACAGTTGTATGGTTTCTCCCATTTGACTCAGGCACACTTCTGAAAAGAAACTTACTGTAAGATGACTGCTCTGTTTCAGCCCAGATCAATATTATAAAATTCATGTTGATGTTGTGACAGAACAACACAATATGTACATAACAGACTCCAGTAAATATACTGATTAAACCTCCCAATTCAAGGGTATTTTAGAAACTAGCATGTCAGGAACCAAAAACACACATTAATAACAGAGATAAATAATAAAGTGTCATATATTTCAGTATATAATTTGATATTTTACTGTAGGCAAATGCTTTGGACTAAAAAGAGAGGACTCCTTTTTTCATGTTTATTTTATTTACCACATGCCGAACTGATTAATAAAGTTTTATTTAGTGTTTACAGCACTATGGAAACTACAGTGATTTGGTATAATGTAACGTCTCCTCCGGTATAAAGTGCACATTATTAGGCTGACTCTACTGCAGCCAATTTTAAAATTTAATAAACTGATATTTGGATTTTGAAACACGCATCATCCATCACTGCTTTATAGAGCAGCGGGTGTATCCCCATTATAAACTGTTTAGGCAGTGTTTTCAACACTACTATTAGGAAATACAGCACTAAAGCAAAAATGCTATATGTTGTAAACCCTACCACAGTTTGTGTTATCTGTCTGGAGAATTGCAATAAGATAGATTTTTTTTTTTTTTTCATATTGTGCAGCTGTGTTTTTTACAATATTCTAGTTTTATGTATTATTACATACTTTAAAAAGAGGTTGAAATAACTCGTTAAGCATCCGCAAAGCTGATGAGTTGTAAGGGGGGAAAAAATCCCAGATCTCAGTCTGGAGTGTATTTTTTTTTTCTTCCTAATGTCAAGAGCCACTCGTTAACGGAGGACTTTACCCTGCGCTTTTGCTCCACTGACAGAAAAGTAAAATGAGGATGGATGGGTTATTTACGTACAGAGAGATAGTGTTTACCACTCCAGCTGATAAAAAGGGATGTGGTTGTGCACTTCCTTGTCATTAGTTGGAAGAACATCAACAATGCCTCTCTAATTATTGTTGGTATTGTGTTTGTGAGTCATTTCACAGTTAGCCTCCCACTCCATAGCAAGATGATTTATTTAATGGTAATAAGCACTGCTATGATGGACTGCACACTTTTAAGGGTAATGTTATGTGGGAGATAGATGTGCATTGAGCATCTGCTGGGGGTTGGAGAGTGAGAGTGAGCACGAATATGTGTGTGTGTGTGTGTGTGGGTTGGAGAGATACAAGGAAAGGTGATATCTGTAGTGCTAATGTAGCACATGAACACAGATTGCCATATGTGCCACAGTGCAGATAACTAAATCCTCATTTGCAACAAGCCAGTTCAGACATTGTTTTTTTCATTTTCTTGTCAGAAAAAGCATGGAACAGTATAAATTCTGACAGTGTTTATTGCCAGCTGGACTAAGTTCTGTAACTGTCTTTAAACAAAGAAACAAACATTGTTCACACAGTTTCAACAATCTCAGTCTGCTTTTCCAAATAGTCTGACAATATAATATGAGTAGCATTAAAACTTTGTGAGTGTAAATGCTGTTTTGCTGAATTGTGTCACTTATATTAATAGTAATGCTTACTGAGAATTACTATTTCAGCTAGACTATTACAATTCAAAATCATTCTTATTCTGCAGCTGCCTGTTAAGCTGATAGTGGTAATTAATACTGCTCATTTATGGCTGAAAACACATGGAACATTTTAAACTGTGACTTGAATCACATAATAATTAAATGCAGTCCTGTGGCAAATTAAACTGGTTCTTGTGATAATTTATTGGATTCTGTGTTTTTCAAGCTACTGTATCCTGATTAAAACAGCTCACATCTCCTACTCACTGCCAACTGCTGGGAAGAAACATTAAAACTCCAACAAAAGTTTCACTGCTTGAGATTCATAACAAGAGACACTTGACAGACACAAACAGGATTTGTCAGCCCCAGAGAGTGGTGTCTGGGCTGCCAGCATTAGCACTGACAGCCAACTGTCACTCTTGATGCTACAGTGCTAAATGGGAATACAATCCATAACCCGGATTGTTCTTGACTTTGTCATGGGCCGACTGGCCGTGAAGGTAAGAGTGATAAGCTTTTCAGAGCCATCATGTCAGACGGAGCTCAATTTTCTTGCTGTCCAGCAAATATTGGTTGGGTTTTCAGTTGTTAAATCCCAATTAATCACTAATTTGGAAATATAATCAATACAAAGAAGTTTACTGCAGCTAACATCTACATTTGCTGGTCACAATATATGGTAAATAATTCATATTTTACTTTATTTTGGCTATTTTGCGTGCATTATTTGACCAGTTTGTATCAAAAGGGATCATTATCTTCTTCAATAGATGATAGTCTGTGATGGTGCTGTTAGCAGTTACAATATAAGCTGCTATCTTAGACTATTTGGTGATTACATCTCAAAAACATTTTATTAGATAATGTCTTCATCCCAAAAATGTTGTGGGCAACAGTTCATGCAGCGTATCACCTCCTAATGATCAAAAAAAAAGCCTGTTCCTGTAAATAATAACAAAACATTAAATCAAAGTTCCTCATCAGCCTTTCCTGTGTACAAAACAACCACCAGGTCAATGTCATCAAACGCAACATAATACGCTATGAACAGACGCTGGCACCCACAACTGTTTAATGGACTGCTATCATTATTACAATTATCGCAATCATTGTGTTGACCCTGCACCCAGACAAATGTTGATACATCAAAACAATACTTTTGATTGTGAAAGCCTTACAGGGTTATAGGGTTAATGCTAATACCAAGGAAACAACTGTGAAAAAGTACATAAAATATTTGATGCAACCTCGTCCCACTCAAAGCGATCCAAATGTATTTACCTCATCACATTAAACCTAATGGACTATTATGTCCTAAAATTCTACATATGTATCTCTTTAACATAAATTGACAAATCTAGCACAATGTTAATCACACATCCACAGACATTTCATGAAACTTTGCTCTTCTCATCGTTCACACTATCTATCTATCTCATCTCTCAGCCTTCCAGTCATATTGGCATTTTCGGCAGGTAACAAGGATCCTAAAGAAAAAAATCTTCCTAGTCCAAACCTTTCACTGTCTCAACAAGGGATGTTGGTGAGAAAAGTAGACGTTTTGTCGTCTGTATTCACTGTTGGAAAAATCATTTACTCTTACATTATTTGCTGTGACACTCACAGCTGTCAAGAATTTAAGTAGGGCTTAGCTTTCACTTGTTAAAATTTAAGATTGCCACATTAAAGAGAGAAACTGAACACAATCAGACCAGACGAAGCACTTTATTGTGAAAATAAAAAGAGAGCAGAATGTCTCATGTAAGTTGCAACTGATAAACTAATAGGGTGGCATTACAGTATTCTGAAGGTTCTTTATTTTTTTGTGATTAGGTCTCTCTCTTTCTATCCCTTCTGCTGTCTCTCTCTCTCTCTCTCTCTCTCTCTCTCTCTCTCTCTCTCTCTCTCTGTATGTAACCTTCTCGGATTCCATTTCTAAGTGTCTGTCAGCTTGTGAAACTGTGATCACATGGTTTTTCGGAGGTGATCCGAATGCATTTCACACTCTCATTCACTTCAAGTGTGTCACTTCCGTCTTGGCACCTCATACAAATATATCACATCTGCCATCAGCTCTATAAATCTCCAAATCATGAGTGATGCATTAAGAGAAATCTCAGTACAGTATGTGGTGTGTCATTAGAGTTTCCACCAGGGGTAGGGCTTTTTATTTTTCAATTTTACTCAAGTTCTAGTTCAGTTTTGTTGCAAATTGAAATTAATGTCAGAAGCTTAGCTGAGAAAATCAGTCTGATCATTGGCTATGATCTACTCTTTAGTTCAACACCTTGAGCAACTATGCCTCACTATAGGCTGCTGTAAAACTAGCTATATATAGCAACTACAGTACATAACTATATATAACATGGTGGCTGGATTTTGAGGCCAAGCTCACGTATTAATGACTTGTTTGTTTCCTCCATATCCCTCCTGATCTTCACAGTGAGGCAGGTGCTGTTGATCTAAATTGGAACTAGATGATTCTTGTGTTTGATGCACAGAGAAAATCTATTGCAGCTCTGTGTCACGCTGTGTCTCAGGAACAACACCGCTGAAGATGCAATCTTATTAAAGGGATGGAGCGATGCACTTTTGTCATCAATTCTGATATCCCACCACCATTTCTTCTTAATTTCAGCTCTTTTGGCTGGCAGTGTTCACCGCAGTGACAAGCCATTTGACACATTTTCTCTTAGGCATCATACCAGCAGTATGACCAGTTCACAATGTAGCCTGTGTGGCCTCAACCTCAACATCAAGTGCCTCTTCTCCACATTGTAAAACTGAGTGAATGAGCTTTGAGTTATAGACAGTGGTTTTCATTTATTAATTTAATTTAATTTAATTTACCTCGTGTGGTTAATAAGATTGTTTTACACGCCATTTTAAGCACTTTGTGACTAATAAAACCAAACTGTTGGATCAGTTAAACGTCATGCCCAGTCAATCCGCCCTGTTTAAATAAAATAACATTCGTTGCCATGTATATTGACATACAGTTTATTTGTGATGTGGATCCACTGGTTTCAGCCTTTATTCCAAACAAAGTGATTAAGTTAAAACTTAAGATTGCATGAACACATTTGTCTGTCATGTTACATGTTGCACTTTAATATGTGTTTTTATGTATGCATGTGTATCCTCATCCCAGTGTATGTGTGTGTGTGTGTGTGTGTGTGTGTGTGTGTGTGGCGTGCATGTACTGTAGCTGTGTTTTGAATGGGTTTTGTACCTGTTCATCCTGCGCACCAGCCCCTCTATCTCTGCTGAACACCTTGAGGTCATATCAGCCCTGTGCTGGGCAGGTTGGCTGTTTCCCATTTAGATTATGGATGGTTATTACTGCCTCCTGGCTGTCAGTCAGATTAAACCAATATGTCCCAGGATGGAGGCTTATCGTGCAACAGAGAGGACGTTCTCCTGTGAAGGAGGAGGGACCATTTAAATAAGTCATCTCCACAACCTTGCGTGTTTTACAAATTTATTAGTGCAGTCTCGAGATGTAACCACGTGTCAGTTGTTTGTTGTACATAATGAAATATCGAATATGCTTTATAATGTTCTTGTCTGTCTGTCAAGAACATTACATGTTGTTAAAATAGATTATCTATCTATCTCTCTATCTTAATAACATCAGGACTATAACCACGAAATGACACTGTCTTACACTTGTGCCACCTGGTGTTATTATAAGAAAAACCCAAGAAAACATGCACACGTGCCTATAATAGGTTTTATTTTTATTTTGTTTAATTCTTATTTTACCAGTTGAGTTCCATTAAAAGACAAGATCTCTTTTTTAAGGGGGCCCTGGCCAAGTTAGCAGCAATACGGTTTTCCAAACAACATACAGCAAAAATAAAACAAAAACAAAAAATAAAAATGAAATATGACCTCCCTACATAAACCAGAAAAACAGAAAGGAGAAGACATATCTGAGGAAGGAAGTAATTAAAGTATTATCACACTCCCATATAACCCATTAATGGATTCCAAAAATTCATTTGTAGCTTGTTGTTTAGCTCACACTTGTGATACTTAATAATGGAAAAGATTAACTTATGTTGTTTGATGTTATGCGTCGTCACAGCTCAAATGTTAGAATGGGGTTTGGTTTTCACCACTTTTTAATGATGGACATTGAACTGAACTGGCTGCTTGATGTTGGTGTATCTGTCATCCCATTATTTATTTATTTTTTTGAGACACAGTGTGACACAAGCACACATGAGTGGTAAATCATGATTGTTTCAACATTCGTTAAAGATCTGTCCTACTGCTGAACTAAACACACTGGTTTGGCTTTGATGACAGATTTTATTGTGGAGGGAAATTTTAAGATCTGGTGGATTTGCAGGATTTTATGAACAGAACATTTCAATTCTCAAAGAAAGAACAAGGGCACACATGATGCAAATCACATTGCCAGGATCTGCTGAAAATAATTTGCACTTTTTTCATTCATTTTTTTTCTCATGTGGCTTCCTAAAACAATATTAGCAGCATTTCCAACAGAATATTTGTACAAAACCAGTCTGTGAAGCCATTTATTGATTCACTGAAGAGTATCCTTATCCTGCATCCTTTCTCCGAGCATGGTTGTTAATAAATACAGGACATCTAAACAGGATAGTGAGATAAAAAAAAAAAAAACATGAAACTGGGAGCTGTCAAATGAAAACCGAGCACTTTAGAGCCCTGCTTTGAAACTAAACATTGGCTCCAACACAACTTAAAAAAAAAAAAATCTTCATACCTCAGTAACAAAGTAGGTCACTTGGCAGTATCTAAACCATATGACTTTTCAAAAAACTATACATGCCTGCTCTGTGATTAAGTCTGGATAAGGTTAGCTAATGTAACTATTTGGTTATGATTGGGAAACCATCACGGTTAGAAGAAACCACTGTTAACTATCGGTACCAGATGGGCCATGAACTATGTACACGTGTCACAGTCACACACCTCGTTAACCCAACCATCCATCCCAACTTCCTCCTTAAGAGGTTTTGCTGTAACAATGTCACATTATCTCTGCTTTTGCCACTTAGAGAGGACAGTAAATACTGTTTGAACAAACGACCGCTGCTGTTTTTTAATGAGGACGATCTCTAACACCGCTGATTTGTCCGCTACCTGTCACATTAAACCAGTTTTGCAACTACCTGGGCATTAATCCAGTACTAGTGACTGGATCAGTAGTTACGAGTTTAGTTTTTCACTGATTCAGTGAAGCCAAACACATTTATCTTGTCACAGACAGTGATAAATAATCAGTGATGTTTATTTCCATGGGAATTAAACCGCATGATGCAACTGGCAGTGGGTGTTTCAACTCATCTTGGGAACATCAACAAGTGAGACATGAAGACATAATTTTTCCCAGCTTAGTGTATTATACAAATAACACTGTACTTTATTCACTCTTTATGATTCACCATTCCAACACTTGGATAAGCAAAACAAAAAAACAACAACTTCCTTTTATGTATCTCCATCTTCTCAGCATGTGTATTTATGTGTGGGTGTGAATAGCTGTCAGCACTCAGAGGCATATGATGGTTTTTCTCTCTCTCTCTTTGCGAGTGTGCAATTGTGTACAGTATAAGACAGTGTGTGTCTGTGGCCTTGCATGTGTGTGTCTCGACCCCTATGGTACGAGAGGAGAGAGGGAATGGAAGAAAGAAAACCGCACTAAGTGAAGCGTGGAATGTGCTTGGTTTTGGGATTACATTAGCCCAGTGCATGGGAAAACACAAAGGAGAGCTTCTGCTGCCAAACAGATGAGAGGTTAGGAAAGTGCTTTGGCTTTGGCTCCTTGTGACTTCAATTAAAGCTTTCTCTCACATTTAAAGCAGTGTCAGAGGCTGAATTTCGCTCTTTAATTCCATCTGTTTGTCACAACGGTGTCTGAGTGAATCATTCTCTCCTTCAGTTTGCAGCTGCTGAGAAAAAAGATTTGTGTCTGCTCTTGAAATCATATGTTCTGTGGGTGTGTTAAGTTTGTCAGCTCAGCTTGTCTTGCTAGACATTTAGTAGATACGCTGAATACAATCTACCCCTTTACCCCCAGCAACAAGGTACCACATTAAATTAGATTGGCAATATAAAAGTTTTTGAAACCCTCTCAGAGGACTTTTTATTTTCACATCCAAAAACACCACAGGGAGTGCAGGCTGACAGAGCAATGATGTTTGGTTTGGGAAGAGGAGAAAAATCTACTCATGTTTCTCTGTGTTGCTACTGGAAATGAGACTTGATTAGTCTTCTAAGATGGATTTGGATGCATTTGCAGCTGCATGAAATGCCTCATGATCTATGTGGCATTAACCCTCTCAATATGCTAATACCTAATTAGTATTCAGTGCTGTGGATGAAAACATGTACATGACACTGAATCATACTTTAATTAAACGAGCATGCTCTATGGTAGGCAGTATCATTAGCTATTGAGAAGTAACACATATCTAATGTGAGATACCAAATCCCGGTACATTCAGGCCACGCTTGTCCGTCCGTCCATCCATCCATCCATCCATCCATCCATCCATCCATCCATCCATCCATCCATCCATCCACCCAGCCTTCGACCTGTTCCAACGGAATCGGTTCATGCTGTAACGTATTTCATCCCCAACAATAATGCCAAGTTTATTTGTCAACCCATGCATTTGATGCCCTTGGTCTTCTGTCTCTGCAACTGTGTCCAGCTTTCAGGCACATTTTTTGAAACCAATTTTACAAGTGATGATGGGGATAGAGGGCTGTGGTAATGAAGGTAGACAGGCCAAATCTCAGCTACGGAGCTGGAGTGGGGCTCGGGAGCCAGGGATGCAGCATGTGAGGATGTATGCCACAGGGGCTAATCCTACACTGGTCCAGAATGATGAGCACATATTAGTCAAAGGCCACCGACCAGGACATAGCATAGTAGCGGTGTATGAATGGGGGATGGGCCCCGACACTGTGCCAGGTTACTTTTCATGGCAGCAATGTGGCGTATTTCTGCTGGCAGGAGGTTGTACCCTACAGGTAGCAGGTGTGTCTGGCCTTACATACTTTATGCTCCATTGGATTACATGTCAAATGTTATTGCACATATGGTAGTGTACAGTGCAATTAATGATAAAGTCTAATCAGCAGTGTTACATGCAGCTGTAGCACTGAATACTGTGACATTGTTGTGATAAAGCTAATGTAATTTTTTCTCTCTTCCCCTCCTCCTTCTTTCTCCTGATCTGTGTCTCAACAGCAGCAGATGGTGAGGAACCAACTTCAGCAGGTGGGAAATTTTTATGCTTGGTAACATGATTTCCCTTCATTTGTGTATGTGTGTGTGTGTGTGTGTGTGTGTGTGTGTGTGTGTGTGTGAATGAGAGAGAGGGAGGGAGAGAGCTCCTTCAATTTCTAAATCTTCACCAAGCCCCTTCCTTTCTTTATTACTACTGACTCTAACTCCTGCATCGACTCACTGATCATGCCTGGTCAGCAGCACTTATGATTATATCATTTGGTAGTTCAGTTCATAACGCAGCCCTATTTAAACCTCCTCTAATAGTGTGACTCAAGAGAAATATCCGGTCTTTGTCTGGTACAGAGTTTCGAGATTGTTTTCAGAGCTGCGTAGTCCCATTCAGTCTAATAATTGCTTTTGCTTGATTGCTTTTCATCATGCAATTTCCTGCATACCTGAGTATTTAGCATCATTTTTAGGGCTGTTTTTGTAAATTAGCTCTTAGCGTGAGTGTTGACTTTAGAAATCCATTAGCTAAAGAGTAGCATTAACCTAGAGCAATTTCTATACCTCAAAACCTTACTGTATATTATCCAGAGTACAATGCATTGTATCCTTAAATGTGCGCCATTAATATCAATCTAAACGTACAGTGCATCCGGTCCCTGAAGGGAGCATTGAGTGTGTTTTGAGCTGCTCTTAGTGTTTGCATATGATAGGTAGTAAATTAAAGAACTGTGAACTATCATACAAAAACTCCCTTTTATAATCATAGTATTAGAGACCATATTTGGTATTCACAAGTTCTGCTTCTCATTATTGAGAGAACTAATGTAATGAGAGTTTTATTACGAAAGCAAGACCACAGAGGACAACAGTAAACAAGAACCTGATTTATCTTCATCAGTGATGTAATTAAAATGTCACTTCATATCCTGGGGAAGTACTGCAACTGAATACAAACTTCCTAGCTCTAAAAGCATCCTCAGCATCTATTTGTTTTTGTCTATGCTTCTTTCATTAATATTAATCTCTGCTGGATTATTTGAGATCAAATGGGTTAAAGCAAGAATGATTAATTTCAATAAGACGTAATACCCCAGCAATCAAAGCAGTTTGTTGTTGTGATGCTAAACGCAGTGTAATCTCTGTCTCTAATCCGTTAGACAAAAAATAGAAACACATGTAGCTATACACATATGCATGGGCACATATAGTGCTGTCAGAAAGTATTGTTATGTTGCAGCCTTATGCTAAAATCAACCAAATTAGCTTTTTCCCTCTACAATACACTATACATTTTTCTATACTCAATAACCCATAATGACAAAGCAAAAAACATTATATTTTTTTTAGCAAACTAATTAAAAAGAAAAAACTGAAATACCCCACTGGCATGACACTTGAACTTAAGATAAGGTTTCTCCCATTTCTCTTGATCATCATCACTCCTTGATTGCAGGCCACCTGTGGTAAAACCACTTGACTGCACATGATATGGAGAGGCATACACACCTGTCTATGTAATGTCTCACACCTTATAATGGATATCAGAGCAAAGACCAAGTCATGAGGTCAAAGGAACTATCCACAGATATCTGAGACAGGATTGTGTCGAGACACAGATCTGGTAGGGGGGGTCACCCAATGGTAACTCTGGCTGAGCTCCAGAGATCCTGTGGAGATGGGAGAAATATACAGGACAACAAATTCAAAGCATCGTGTCTGGTTTCCTCCAGACACGATGCTTTGAATTCAGGTCAAATAGTTAAATCTTGGTTTCATCACACCAGTGAATCTTGTTTCTCACAGTTTGAAAGACCTTTATGTTCTTTTTTTGCACACTTTCACTGAGGAGAGGCTTCTGTCTGACCACTCTTGACATAAATCCCAGACTGGGCGAGTGCTGCAGTGATGGTCCTCCAAATCATGTCCAATCAGCTGAACTCCAATCAAGGTGTAGAAACATCTCAGAGATGATCAAGAGGAATGGGAGGCACTTGAGCTGAAGTTCAAGTGTCATAGCTAAGGGTCTGAATACTTAAGTCAATGTCATTTTTCAGTCTTTCTTTTTAATTAATATCATTATTAAAATTGCCTAAAACTCTGTTTTTGCTCTGTCATTATGGGATCTTGAGTTGAAATTGATAAGGGAAAAAATGAATTTGATGTGAATTTATCTGAATAGACATTTGCAACAAAGTCTTTTCCAATTAAACTGAAAGTGAACACTGAAAAGTTTATTTGAGCAAAATAATTAACAATTGAAAATTCTAAATTAAATGTCACCATTCAAATGTCAACTCTCCCTCCAAATTTCAAACTAAGAAGGCACAATTTATACTTGATTTGATTTGATTGACTGATGGAATAAATGTCACACAACAGACAGATTATAGAGCAGATTCTCTCAAGGCAATTTATGGATATGAAGTTCAATGATTACAATTAATATGTATTTAATACACTACATCATCCCTACTGTCTTCATTTTTTCTATAATAATGATACTGCCAGCTGTTAACATGCTAATGATCGACAGTTATTTGTAAGTCACAATTCGTGTTTTTCTGTTATATAGACTGTACGTATTTCAGATAACAGAGTGAAAAGGGAGCAAGAAATAATTATCGGATCTGAAAATGACCTGAATTAGGTGTGACTTGTGACCACTGACCTGGAACTGGACTTAGAGAGAAAATAGGGCAGGGTGATGTGGAAAGCCAAATTACTCATGACAGGTTTGAAGAATTTAGCATATCGGCTGCTATTTCACAGTCTCTATATCTTTAATATCCATATTCACACCCTTTGTCTGGGCTCATATAAAGGCGGACTATTCTTCAGCACAATTGGCCTGTATTTCTCTAGCTCCTGTGTGCATCTCTGTGTCCATGCCCCATGCTGATTTGATTGTATTGTAGTATAGTCTGTGAACATTTGCCAACCATCTGCACGGCATCTAAAGCTACTATTAAAATTGAAACTTTGAGGTCTAGAGAGAATATATGCTTAGTGTGCTAACCTTGAGAGAATATTGGATTTCATTTTGTCCACTTCCTCAGTGGAATATTAAAATTGGCTACATTTTATCTACATGAGGTGGGATTTGTTCTTTACATCTAAGAAAGTCTTTTCATATTGTAAGACACTGAAAATTCTTGAATATAATAAAACTGCAAAGGCCATAGACATGACTTACTGTACATTTTTGCTACAAATAACCAGATGGTGTGAGCTGAGTATGACTCTTTTTTTTGTGTTCCATAGTGTGGTGTGAGTCAGTCGGTATGTTAATGTGGCATATTACATCATTACCCCCTTTGATTTTGTTACATTAATTATTAAATTTAATCTTGAATGTGTGTAATGAACTTTTTTTTCATAATGATGTTTGATCAGTCACAAAGTCATCTGTATAGTAAAAGTATATTCAAACCCTCCACTTGTTATAAATAAGAAGTGATTTTAATGGGCAGTGGTCTTTCATTATGTGCAAAGAGACTCTGATACTGACATTTCCACATCAAGAAAAATGTTCCTCTTCAACAACCGTTCCTCTCAGATTGTCACTTGCTTAAAACTCTTCAGAGGCTTTTCAGTGCCAGTAGATGAGCTCATCATTTGCACAGACAGTGTCTGAAGTGGAATATTCATTTCTATGTATTGACTATCCAAGTCTAAAAAGTATAGATAAAGAGACAGAGAGTGCTACGATAGTTATGCTGTCATATACTTGCATAACCGTCTGAGAAAAAAGAACTGTTTCTTCTAACACCCATTGTCCATTTTACAGATTTTTATAAGCTCGGTATGTTGATTTTTTGTTATCGTGTATTCCAGTGCAGTTCATGCTTCATGCACATATCACACATGCTAACTTGTTTGTAGACTGAGTTTCTATCATCAAGCCGCATTCTAAGTTTACACTGAATGAAAGAGTGAATAAACACCTCCACCATTTAATTTGCACCTGCCTGCAGTTGCATAAAATTGAGGGTTACTTTGTTGTTTGCTTTCTTTTTTCGCTGCAAAATGTGTTTCTCATGCTGAAGAGTCTTACTTTTTATCAAATGTTTGGCCTAACATCAGCCTGTCAGATCCACACTGCTCCTGGTATTGATAAAGCAAAAGTATTCAGGGTGCAGTTCTTCGGGGAGGCGCTCTGGCTTCCACTCACCAACCACAAATTAAAGCACTGCAGAGGCTGCACATATTCACAAATACATACGTTTCATTACAAAAGGTTAGGGATGAGGTAATCGGAAAATATACACTTTCTGAAATGAATTTCAACCAGGTGCCTCAACTAACACTGTGAATGTTAAAGCTCCATTGCCGTGGAGCACTCAAAATACTTCAGATGCCCATAGGAGGAAAATAAGGTTAAGTGGTAAACTGACAGTCTCCAAGCAGAGCACAGAGGAATAGTTCTCTATTGAACTGGTTAGAGACAACCTCTGTCCGCTTATCTGAAATCTTAATGTATTACAGCTGATTTCTTCTTTCAATTTGGCATTGCTCACAACCATTACAATCAGGAGAATGCCTTTTTTTAGGCAAGACCTTTAGCAGGCAGGGACACTGCTTTGACATTTTCATGGCATTTAGACTCTGACAAGACAACCTCCATTTCTGCCGTTCTCTGGATCTTCCTGGAATGATGCTGATCTTTAGTGTGACCTCTCCTTTCAGATATTTATTTGACATATTCCAAACCATTTTGTTTCTGCGTGATTCTTACTACTTTGAACTCTAAGTGCATTTGTCTGACATTGTCCAATGCTGATGGGCTGAAATGGCAAAGTGGGAAGGGCACTGGAGGATAGGAGTCCAAGGACTTATTGAAAGCAGGAACCTACGGCAGCGCACGCTGAGAGCACTGATGTAATACTGGTGGTTCAGTGCCAGCTTTCATCAGTCGAGGTGAAGGATGGGTGCAGTGACCATGAGCTCGTGAACCAGTGAAGCCATCACGGAAAAAGAGGCTGGGTTAAAATAGATTTGACACAATTAGGCCATGTCAGATTTCTCTGTGATGTGGCTGGGTGTGCATTCAGAGCTGAGGAGCATGAATGTAAATTTCACAGTCTTGAGACAGGTAAAAGTAAAATGTGAGTTTTTTTTTTTTTTCTTTTTCAAGGTTTTAGGAAACTGGGTGGTTGATGGGTCAGGTTGTCACTGTTAACTCAGTACTATGTAAGATGGAGAAATTAGGACAGAAATTTAGAGCTGTTTTAATTTTCAGGGTCGTTTTGTCATTGACTGACATTTCACTTGATTCTACAGAATCTCCTTGAAATAAGGGCTTTTTTAAGGTTAAGGTAGAGGTTGTAACTGTTGTAACTCAGTCTTCAATGGAAGATCAAATCTTTTGTGCAGACGCTTGTTTGTGGTTACTACGGGTATTAGATTAAAGGCACTCCCTCTCCTGCTGCACAGCAAACGGTCAGCTGGCCCCACAACATGACCCACTTGACTGGGATCAGCAGAAATCTTTGTCAAGGAACAGTCAATAATGCTTTGTCCGACCTCCTCGTGACCCCACACAATCATGTTAAAACTATTCAGACTAAGTGGACACAAGGGTATCTGTAACAACACTTCTTTCTTTTTTCCCTGCGTTTAGTTGTTAGTGAAATACCTGCAATGTATTGTTCACATTATTTTTATTTTAGAGAGAAATGTTTTCTCTGAGTGTCTGTAATAGAAAAACCAAGAACAAGAGGCTCAGTCTTTAATTATATCCTTCTTACAAAGTCAAGTGAGTCTTAATACCTCAAGCTTCTCAGCTTCAGTGGTGCGTTGTAGTGTTGTAAACAACGTCATTTATAAGGGTTATGTCATGTATAAGATACAGAACACATTACATTATCCTCCTCCTTAATGAAATTAGTATTGCTTGCACATTTGGAGTGAGCTGTTGTTTGTGACAGCTGTCGGCTAAGATGTAACATACACATACTGTATGTAGACTTAACCCTGAAAATGTCAGGCCGTTGCGATTGATGTGGAAGGAAACAAAGGATGCTTTCCTGTGTTTAACCATCGGTCAGGTTTTCACAGCTGATTGATTGGCTTCTCTTTGCTGCCAGAAAAGAAATCACAGCGCTCGTGCCGGACACAACACAGGCTCACATCAATCACCGGGCGAGCGTTGGCTTGTACAGCAAAGCAGCACCTGACATTCACACAAGAAAGCTGCCAATGTTTCCTCCAGACACGCATCGCACAACTCGCACGCAGGGTGAACTGAGCGTCAACCGACAGCGTGATGAGATCTTCTCCGATGACACACGATGCCCATCTCCTGGCCTTTTCTTGAAAAGTTGCTTGTGTGTTTTATCTTAGATGTGTTGGGCCCCTTCCTCCCTGCAGCCTACACCATGCCTTTCATTCATTTGTGCACTCACGCTTTACTAAAAATGGTCAGCTGGTGCAGTGAATAACTGAAATTGTTTCTTTAAAGCATGAAGTTGCACTTTAGTTCCCAAAATGGAAAATACAAGCAAGACTATTTAGTCCAGTAGATTTGTATATGGTATTATTATTATTCTATTTTTCCATCAGGTTTTAAAAGCTAAACCTCAACCCACTGAGGACATGATCATAGCAATAGCAATTATATGCAGTATTTTCCTATTAGCAAGGCCAGTTTGCGTCCTCTCTGTGGAATAATGTTTTCATATAAAATGCTGAGTGAATGTCAGATATTCTGTGTGTGCTAATGTGACTGTGGCATCTGATCCTGACTCAATATCATTGCAGGTCAACAGCTTATGACCTTTTTTCAACACACAGGCATTTTCAAACATGCAGCCTCACCTTGAAGCTTTTCTTCAGAATTGTCATCCGTCTTCATAAATCCCAATATCAGTAAATCGATATTTCTGAAATGTTTCTTTGTAATGTTTTAGAGCCTTTCATATCTTGAAGAAAAACACAAATATCTGACTCAAACCTAGATGTCGCACAGGACACACTCTCTCTGCATCTCTCACACACACTCACGTTGACTCTCTCTCTCTCTCCCTCTGCCTCCTTCCGTCCCTGCTTTTTTTTTTTTCCACTTTATGCGCTCTCCATTAGGGAGGCTGTCAGTATGCTTTGCTGCGACTATAGATCGTCACGTCAAAACAGCCCTGAAACCTCACCCCTCCTCTCCTCGAGAGAGCAGGGCCTCTGTGAAAGCTATTATTCGTTCCTCTGTTCAACCGATTAGCCACCGCTCCCATTATTACTGATACAGGTCCTGGCTTTGAAATGGCATGACTTCGATAGGATTACCTCGTTTGTAATTCATATCCAGAGGCCTACCAATCCCAATGAGAGAACAATAATAAGCTTGCTAGTGGTGCTTATTTATTTATTTTCTCTATTGAGTTCATTGTAAGTGCACACATGTTCTGGCTTGGGATGATGTAGAATACAATCCAAGGCCGTGCCCATTTTCTTGGCATTGTCAGATTTTGTGTTTATGGCGGTTCATTTGTCAAATTGACTTAAGAGGGCATGATAGTCTCACCCTTGAGACTTCTTCTTGTTGCGCATCACTTAAAATGAAATAAGAGACCTGTCAAAGCACAGTTCACCTGTCAACAGTAAGATATGACCGTAAAGACACTAGAATAGAAATTGTATCAAGAGACAGGAAGCTTTAAAAAAAAAAAAAAAAAAAAACTCATGCAAGCAAATTTGTTTTCCTTCTTCTGTTTCTTCTGTCCAACCCTAACCTTTCTGCTGTACGTTAGCACATAGACCCTTAGACCTTCTTTTCACATTGGTCTTTTAATGTTCAACACATGCTGAGGGTTAGCCAAGTTTGCATTAATATCCAAAGGGAGACTTCTAAAGTTTTGCCATCCAATCTCAATCCACAAACTTTTGACACCCTTGGTGCAGTTGAACAAACTCGATGTTTAAAAGATGAGACGGCTATTGGCAGGCCCTTGAGTTATGAAACCAATAAGCATGGGTCAAAGCCTCGTTATTTACATTTGGCCCCGCGCTGCAGGTTAGTCCGAGGAAGATTTTAGATGGCAGTAATATGACACCATGTTGTGGGCACCGCCAATGAAGTAATAAATTGCTCTGTCATACATTTGGTTAAAATAATGTTGAGTCAAGGCCTTGGTTATTATTGTTGGTCCCAAAGAAATAACATGCGCATGAACTGAAAAAATTCAAAAGGATAAAAGAGCACACTGACATGTAAAATTGCTCCAATCATTACCTGCATAACTTTAACGTTTCTTTTTTTTATTGAAATTCTTTTGTTTGCTAAATCCCCAAAGTGTGAATACAGTAGCAGCTGCAAAGCTTCCCAGTGTTCGCTACACCCAAAAATTGAATAATAAAGAATGGTAATGATGATGAAGTGGCTATGAATATGAATTCCCTTGCAAATTAGTGTTTGGCACACAAAGGCTTTTTCTGTACTGAGCTGTACTGACCCTCGGACAGGGCACAGCATAAAATCCCTTTGATTTTCAGAAGGAATGAGGAACTTTTGTAATGTGTTTTGTGTGGAATGGCAGCATGTGCAAACTTTTACAAGGGGGCCAACATTCAAGGTGATGTGAGGTTCTGAATGCAGTGAATGCACCAAATATACAGTTCCTACCCTTTCTGCTGAGTTTGAACAATTTTCACATCTTCCACATTTTACTGCCACTAATTCTAACTCATGTTTAAATTACTATAAACTCATCTTCATCAGCATTTTGCTGTTAAACTAGTGTTAATATACCATTGACCCACATTCATTCAGTTTACACGTCACATAACTGTTCATTTATTCTGCACATGTCCACTTTTTGCACCTTTCTTCACTGTTACTCACATTACATTTTTCTATTCCCTTACTGTGTATTTATTATTATTACTGTTCCTCTCTCCTAATTGCGTGTTGAGCAACTGTTAAAAAGCAATATGCCTGCGTGGATCAGATTCTGATTGTGATATTGATAATTGGCCTTCTGTGTGGGGGATGGAAAGGACTAAAATAAGCAATTAGACCTGTTCAACTGGTGAATTGTGTATAATAAGTGTCCACTTTTAATTTTTTTATATATATATTTCAAAGGAACAGCTTGTTTGCATTATGAGATATTTTGTACTAATTGTCTGTTTTGTGGGTTGGCATTGTTGATATCATAAGACATAAGACACTTCATTTGTCATAATGGGCAAACAACAAAATTATGTTAGGTAATTAACTCAGAGACAAACAGCAATAGAAAAAAAGATTATAGTTAAGATAGTCTAATTGGTTTTCGTGGCGTCTAGGACCAGACAATTGTCCAGTGTTGGACCTCCTGTCTTTATTGTGCCTCCCCTTTGTCGGATACGAGTCCATGTAGTGGTGTCGTCAACAAACTTCACTAGTGTTAGAAGAGAAGGATGGGGGTGCAGTCATGGGTGAAGAGGGCTGGACTAAGCACAGAGCCCTGCGGTACACCTGTGCTCAGGATTAGGGTTGGAAGATGTGTGTTTACCCATTCTGACATTTTGTGGTCTGTTAGTGAGGAAGTGTATAATCCATAAACAGAGTGAAGTGGCTAATCCCAGGTCGTTGAGATTGTCTACCAGTTTATTGGGGATTATAGTATTAAAAGCGGAGTTAAAGTCAAGAAATGGCTTCCTGGCATATGTGTCTGGATGCTTGAGTTGGGACAGGGCTGTGTGAAGGTTGATTGAGACTGCATCCTTCGCAGATGCGTTTCCTCGATAAACAAACTGCCCAGATCAGGAGGGGTGATGGCTTGATGTGAAATAGTACGTACCTCTCATAGCACTTCTAAACAACTGGTGTTAGGGCGACTGGGCGATAGTCATAAAGACTTTTAACTGCTTTCTTTATGGGCACATGGTCAGCTCATGACTTGAGTGTTTGACCTGACAGCCAGTCTGCCTCCACTGCTTTGGGGATGACTGTTTTCATTAGAGTTTTTTTCTTCAAACTCAAGTTGTTCCACTCAGTATTCAGCAGTTCACTTTGCCCCGCCATTCTTGGTATATGCATATGTGTGTTGGCGTGAATACTTTTCAGTGCATATAGGTGATAGCGCTCTACCTTGGAGCTAGTCTGCTCTCTCCACGTAGCACTGCGAGAATGAAGAATTGCCTTCCTGGAGGGGACATATTCAGGGATTCTTAGACGGTGCCTTGGGCTGCCCTCCAGACCATAGAGACCAGCAGCAGTCACTGAAAGCCAGCCTCTCCCTGCTCTCCTGTAATCCTCAGTTTTCCCTGTCGAACTGTTTTACTTATACACTGTCTAACCCCATTTAATTTATTCATTCTTTTTTCTTTTTTTTCTTTTCTTTTTTTTTTTTTTTTATGTAAATGTTTTCTAATACACAGCCGATACACACTTTTGATTTATTTACTTTCTTAAATCAGTGGGTTGGTAAGATTTTGTGAAAATGTTTTTGCTGCTGTTGCCATGACGATATTCATTTTATTCATGCACTCACTGAAAAGCAGTGTGCTACACCAGACAGAATCTATTACCTAGAACACAGTGCTCTGGTATACACGGTAAATAAGAAACTAAAAGATGCAGACCATTATCAGTGTCTCACAGTCTTAACTTCTTAACGCCGTTTTCCTCCCTTTCTACACAGGCCCCTGTCATCCAAACCCCTGCCACAACAGAGGAACGTGCGAGATCAGCGAGACCTACAGGGGCGACACCTTCATTGGTTACGTCTGCAAGTGTCCACCAGGCTTCAGTGGAGTTCACTGCCAACACAGTAAGCAATGCTGCTCTCTTCCACGTTTCTCTAAGGAACCTTGAAAACATTTCAATTCTCATAAAAAACTATATTAAGTCAACAAGTATGTAAGGGTGGAAAACCTATGCCGCTCCTTTTACACAATTCCATGAAGTATGATTTGTCCGTCTGATTTGAAAGGTTTTTTCAACACGAATAATGACCTTGAGCAATGAATAAATGTTGAAAAGCCAACAAAGTAAATTGCTGTTGAAAGGATGAGTTCAGCAAAATGATAGTGGGTTTGGTAGAGAAAAGAAGTGCTGAACTTGCTTTCTTTTGTTGAGCATGCTCTTAATAAAGGTTAGTGTCAGAAGGTCTTTGCTGTCTATGAAATAATACTTTGTTAGTCCAGGAGCATCGTTCTCAACCCCAGTACAATTTATCCTCTATCTTTAAACTGACTCTCTGAACTCTAAAGCCTCTAACGCCCTGAAACTGGACACAGGGGTAATCACTGCAAACTGCATACCTGAGATACCAGGCACACGAGGGAGCGAGCAACACCAGCAACTGTAAAAATGTGGACACATCATTGTAGTTGTGTGTAACCATGATGTAATAAGAGTTGTCACTAGTGGGTTTTGATTTAATTTACAGCATTTTACATGAACGAAATGAAAGTACTGAGAAATGATAAACATCGCGTTTCTTAAAACAACAAAAACTTCTATTGATTTCTCCATCTTTTGTCCTGAAATTCCTGTTGTTTGATTTAATAACTGTTCACAGCAAAAACAAGGTGAAGTAGTAAACCAGTAGTTATTGTTCTCAGCAAGTATTAGATTCTTTCAAGGCTTCATTGCGTCAATATTACTTGCAGCACCACTTACTCATTACTTTCTGACAAGTGAAACTGATTAATTTATTTGAAAAAGAAAGGATGACACAGAGCAGGTGGAATCAACATTAGCTAGCCACCAGTTGAAATACACAAGTGTAGCATTAAACCTTTACATTCATATCCTGCATTTTGAATACATGCCAGGATTTGGAAATAGCATGTAGCTTTGTCGTCAAGTGCTAAATCTTGCTAATCCTGCAGTATAATATTTAGGCCAGGGCCTATGGCTGCCCTGCATGTGTGTGTGCTTGGCTGAGCATCGCATTAGCCTGCACTACGCGGTTGTCCTTCATTGCAGGTGTGCTTGTAAGTAATGGGTTTAATGTATCACGGTGCAAACTGTGTGGGGAGATGGATCCTTACTTTGTTTGAAAGAAAGAGGGGGAGTGAGAGAGAGAGAGAGCGAGAAGCCACAAACCATTTGTTTCTGTCTCATAACTGCCACATTTACAGGAAGGTTAAACAAGAAAATAAAAATAATACATGGACTTTTATTTTGGAACAGTCAGTCTACGCCATTTATTTGTTTCCACATCACTGTTTTTCCTTTTTCCCCCCTATTTTAATAAAACGCACAAAATATAAAAGGAAATGCAGGAAGTCACTACACTAATAATACTATCAACAGTATGTCATTGTGTGTGTCTCCAGCCAGAACTATGAGCAATTGGCTAGCATTTATGTCATAATTCAGTTATTGTTGCCTATTAAGGCCTTAGGGTGGTGAAAAATTGATTCGATATGGTCTGAATACACATTAATGTCTGCCAATTTCCTTCACAGTCATTACAGTTGAATGGAAGAGAGTGGGTGAGACAGAGAGAGAGAGAGAGAGAGAGAGAGAGAGAGAGAGAGAATCCTGTACCTGAAGACATTAATAATCAAATCTAGCATCTGGGTAGTTCCTTCAATTAAATGATAAAGGCACATAAATAATTGTTCTTTCGGAATGACAGCGTAGTTGGTATGATACTGGTGTTTAATGGATGGCAAGCTTAATGAACAGGATAAAATTGATAAAAATAAAAAAACACCAGCTGAGAATTCTGTAGGGTACAAGAAACAAAACAAAAGGCAGCAGGTGAACAATCTGTCATATAATCTGTGTGCTGTTTTAATGAATGTCACCCAATTTTATGGGTAGATAATGATGTAAGTCTTTCCACTGCTGATGACAGTTCAAACTAGTACATAACTTTTAAGTACTGCATCTGTCGATATTATAAATTCATCAATACACTCACTATTCTTTGTTTTAATAAGGTCACAGCTGTTGCGGCAGAATGGAAGTCTGCTGCTTGGAGTATTAGCTATTCATTATAAAATATTAAACCAAATACTTAAGAAAACAAACCCTTCACTCAGCATCTTTACAGTAAGTTTTTTAAGTTGGATTTAAGATGCTGGATTCAGGATGGTCTCGGATTGTAGGATTACCCTTCAGTTTATGTGATATTTAATCCAGTGTTTTAAATCAGTGTTGGCCCAGATCGATGTTAAGCTTTGTATACTGTGTACTATACAGATGTAACATAAATATGTGTAGGCCAGCCCTGGCTTTTTACTCCAGCTCTTACCATCCTTGCTCCGTCAGAGCTAAATCCAATTTCACACCTTTGAATGTTATCCTAAATACATGCACTACATATCCTGCTTGTTAGAACAGTTTTATGAAGCACAGCCAGGAATGATGTTGCACATGGACAGCTAGGATAAGTACAAGCTATTTCAGACTCCTTTGATGGGCAGGTACTGTAAGTACTTAATATTTCTGACTTCTTTTTCTCTTCGGAACGCAGCCGTCAGTGACTCAACTTGAGGTGTTGATGTTTCCACATTCAGGTCAGACTTCAGACAATCACAGCTGAAGGGTGATGGAAGTGTGCAGCCGCAGCAGGCATTCATTAAAGTGAAAGTTTTCTATGTCTGATTTCACTCAGCCACTTTACATGCCACTCTATGTTTACATGCAATTAGATCGCACAGTCTCTTGTTTCAGGCTTTTCAAAGATCACTTAAATGTTAAATTCTGAAGGTGTGTTTTGCACTTTGCATTAATAATGAACTTTTATAAAATTACGTTTTTATCTCAAAGCATTGATGTTATATTTTACTTTTGAATTATTACTCAGACCCAGTGTGTTTAATACCTGTTCTAAATCTGTTGTGCCACGTCTATCTTTCAAGACCACATCAGTAAACCAGGGCTAACTTTGGCCAAGTGTCACTGCTTTTATTGTTAGAGCCCTCACTATAGCAAAGTCATTCATCTTCTGAATAGTGTGGCGTCATGTCCCTGTGGTGACAAGTGAACAAGTGCCACGTTATTGGGAAAGCAGCCAAACATTGTAATGAACTGTCACAGTGTGAAGATTGGGACTGATTGCCTCAGTCGTCATTTTTAGGTCACACGTTCTTAGTCTATCAAGGACAAATGAAGTATAAACTCTTGGGATTTTCATTGGAGTCTTTTATTTTTTCTGCACTGAATTTTACTGTAATGTCTCACCATAAACAGCCGTGTGTAACAGGCCCACCTTGTGTTGAGGCTGATATGAACAACACGATTTAATTTGATGCATTAATACTAAATCCTGTCTTGGAGAGTTGTCAGATCAGATGAGGATGAGTTGCCCTCTATTGTCTTTGAATAGTGGAGCTTGATCAGAAGCTTCTGCAACTCCTTCTTCTCCCTCCCTCTACTCTCTCACTCAGTGATGCTATATGTGGGGCTCACTGCAAATCAAAGAGAAAATTAAAGCTAATAAAGAAGCTATTTCCATAAAGTATGAACTGGTGTCCTCAGGCTGTTGGTTATTTGTGCAGAAACATACTGTCACTGTAAAAGGAAAAAAAAAAAAGAGTTAACAAGTTAATTTGGCAAACTTGTCTCTTATATAACTGGTGTTCATTTTCTAAATCAGTGCCTTTCCCTCCTCCTATGGCCTGCAAGTCCTTTGACCAGATTCCATCTTACTCTTTGATCAATAAATGTCTTTGCCTTTCTTACTGAAACACACCAGCAGTGCAGGATTGATTGAGGCTAAATGTGGGATGTATGATGTTTTTTCTTTTTTTTTTAAAGCAAAGCCCATGTATTTGATCATGTATCGACAGCCGCTATCATGCTGTATTAGCCTTGCTGCCTCCACAGCATCATACCACAGGATAATCAACCAATGTTTATGGCTGTGGCAAAAGGAGCCAATACTGTTAGTCATCTCACCTGGGGCAGACCACGGACTGTCTTTCGTCAGCTCAAGATAAAGAAGGAATTGCTCTGTGCTTACTCTTTTGTACCACATATAGGACTGCATTAGTGACCTGTTTAGTGTATTTTGCAGTAAGTAAGGAGGCATCCAGTGGCACTTTCATCTCCTTTTCTTGTTTACTTTTTTCCTCCCTCATGTTTCATCAGGCCCTCTGACTCCTCGCCTTCGCATAGATTTTTATGGAGTGTGAGCAAGAGAAATAGACATCTGACTTATTTTCCACTCTCATCTGTTTGTTGTTCTCAATTTACTGCCTTAGAGCAAGATGATAGCACAGACAATAACATATCAGCCTAAGGTAACATGAATGAGTATCAAAAGGACATTTTAACCCTTAAAAAATTGACTGCAACAATAGACTCTATTAGTCAGGCACAAGGCAGAGGCAGAGGTCCGACAGTTTCTCCCAGCACCCTTTCCGCTCCCATGAGCACCCACCACTTCACAGTGCTAACACACCCCTGAGTGGTTACCTGCTCCTCTTCAAGCGAAAAATGACTCGCCCCTCTCAAACCTGCCACTGTATCACAGGAGGTGACTTTGTGGCAGCATATCTTCAGGATGTTATGATGGCAGGGGGGAGGGAGGCAGGTAGCGCTTGTTAGCTGGCATATCCTCCACTCCTCCCATGGAGGCCACCAGGAGAGGACAGTGGGTGAGGTGTAGAGAGATTGGTGAGCTTCTGGTTTTCTGCTCCCTCTCACTGTGACTAAGGCAGTTGTTATCACCTTCTGGCTGTGAGGCCGCACTGTTAAAGTAACCTCAGATCTTGACGAAGCATGAAAACTTCCTTTTCCTTTTGTAGCTGTTAAATGTTAATGGCTCTCCCCTCCTTAAAAACCTTTCAATTAATTACCTAATACAGTGCTGTTTAAAGAAACATGCTGTAAAAATAAATATATTTCTCCTTAAGCAATAAAACTTTAAGCAATTAAATAATATTATAATTTTATATATATATATATATATATATATAAAATGTGTGTGTGTGTGTATGTACAGTTTGTGTGCTGGGATTTCACCTCATCAACAATGTTGGCGCTATCACTCCCACACTCCTGGAGCTGCTCCCCTGACGGTAAACAAAACGGCCAGAATGCCAAACATGTGGACTAAATCAGTGTTTGTTTGCCCCCTCTGTCCACAGTGAACTCTATTTTGTAGAATGATAACAGTTCTGAACCAGAAAATGGGCCCATATATTTCCCACAAATGATCTTGCACATTGCCACTGTGTCTACAAAATTAGCTTCCTATTCATCTCAGTACCGAAGCTCCAAAAAGTGCTGTCACTATTTTGTTCATAGCTCCGGGGGAAAGTTGTTCATGTAGAGAAATCCACTAACTGTCTTAGATCATCTACGCAGTAAAGCTGAAATTTGTTTTAGGGTGTATTATCACTTTAAGTAAAAAAAAAAAAGAAAAAAAAGTTTCGGGGGCAGGCTTAGCTAAATGGATTAAGATAGATTTAAGCACAGCTAAAAGTTTGTGAAAAAGTTTGTTGAAGAAAAACTTTTCCATGGTAAACAGACAGGAGGAATACTTTGTCCACAGAAAGTCAACCTATTTTCAAAACAAACAACAGGCATCAGTTTAGTCATAGTGCTTGAGGTCTGTTCTTGTAGGTATAAATCTGTCTCGTCTTAACAGCCTCCAGGTTACAAGAGTTGGAAAGTTTTACTGAAATTATGCTAATCTGCACACCAGTTTTATTTTCATATGCATGAATTAGCATGAATAACTTTTAAAACTGGTTTGTTTTCTCAGAATAATGAAACTTGCACACATACCTGCAGAGAGTCTGCAGTAGCAGTATGTCAAAACAGTAACATTTCATGTTTTTTTATTTATGTCGATCACTCCAATGTATATTCACAGTGTGGTACTGTGAAATTCTTCAAAAAGCTCACATTGTTTATCTTGTGAGTATAGATTCACTCCTGCTAGAGTTTCCTAAGGTCATCATTGTATCACAGATCTAAAAATGTTCCCCAATATGTGAAGTGGCCTCAGAACTATTGTGAACACTGGCAGCCTCAAGGCTCTCCCCACTGCACAGTTACTGTGATGTAGAGCTGTGCGGACACCCTCATTTCCAGACACCCTCTCAACACTACATTCACAGTCCCACAGCCCACCCACTGCTCTCAGTCTGTGGCTACAAAGCTGCATTTACAGGAAGAGATGAATGTGGAGAATCCTGGGGGAAGGGTCCATAGTCCACCAAACATCCAAAGGAAGCCACCACAGTTTCACAGCCAAACCGACAGACGCCAATGATCAACAACTCGAGGAGAGACACTTTCTCTTTCTGTCTCACAGGAGTCTCTGCAGATCAAAATGGAAAGATGGATATGCTTGTGGGCCAGCAGTCAAGTTGTTTTAGCTCACTGCGCATTTGGTATTTCTTCCTTCTAAGCGCCACACATTTCTATCACTGGAAACTGCAGAGCTCCTCTTTATGTGGTGGTTCGCTTATAATCTGGTCAGTCAGTGCAGCTTTAAAATGACTTTCATGTTTTTGCTTCTTTTTTTTTCCATGTGCAGAAATAGAGATTGGTGTCTAAACCCGCTTCAGCGGCTGTCTTTGTTTTGTTCATCACAGTGTTCATCAGTATATTTGAGGAAGGAAAAGATTGAATACAGGAAAGAAGAAAAGAAAGAATAGAATAAGTTGTTTTTGTTTGCATGCCATACATGAATGGTTTCCCTTCATACTGATTCTGATGATGTTATTGTGGTAGTTTCATTGATAGAATCAGTGAGTCACCCAGAAAGCTTTCAAACAAAACAGAAAGGATTTGATTTTGCCAAATTGTCTTGTTTTGTTAGTTTGGTTTGTCTTTTTTAGTCTAAGTATTTCCATTTTATAGTCATATAAGTTGGTTTATTAACGCACTTTATGGTTGTGAGGATGCTAAAGTAGTAGAAGGGGGGATGATGATTGATGGGTTTACATGGATGTGAGTGTGTGCGTGTAAGCCTACAGCTGTTTCTCAAGGTGGCTGATTGTTAGTGTGTTATATACTCTTGGAGCTTCTATGAAAAATGTTGTTGTGGAAGCAGTTGTCTGATGTTTGCAGAATATAGCCAGTATTAGGTTACTTGTCAGATGCACAATCATTTCAATTGTTGGGCGAGTGAAGGCGTACCTGGCACAGGCTATTACTCTGACAAGGGGTTTGTACTCTGCAAGTAAGGAGACTTCAGTCGAATCCAGACCGGGGGACGTTCTCGCCTACACTGACTGTTGTTGCAAGTTTTTGGTTCCTTTCTGGCTCAGAGAGACTGGTAAAGGTATGTCTGGCGTGTTGCCCTAACAATAGGTAACATGCCGCAAGCACAGGCCTGAATTTCTGACCTAGATTCTGGATGTTATACAGGAGGCCTACATGGATGGCTGTGTGCCACTGGAGGGGGTGCTATAGTTTATTTTATCTGTGCTGTGGTGGCGTCTCAGGTATTGTGGCGTGGTGCCACTTTTACTGAGATATGCACCTCTGCCATTTTGTCTGCTCATCGAAGCTGCAGGCACCTACTCTGGTGTTTCCATAAGTAGATACAGTATCCTTAATGATTCCCAGATGGACCTCAGTGAATCAGTGGTGCCAGACGAGGATGACCACCTACTTTTTGCGTCCGTGCACATCCTCGCTTTGATTCAATCCTAGTGTCTTGCAAAGCTGACATGATATATGGTGCACATTTATAATTAGTTCATTTGGAATGAACTGCAGATTGTGTTTTTATCTTCTTTGGAGTACAATCTGCTTTCCCCCATTTCATTGGAGCCTGGTGGCACTGTCTCATTCAAAAGTCTCACTTCTCTTAACGCTACTTTGTTAAAGGACAACACGGTTCATGTCTCCTTGCAGGGTGTCTCAAAGGGCCTCCGTACATACAGAATATGCAGATGTGTGAAAAAAAGGTTCCAGTATCTGGGCCACAATCTTCCCCTGTACACAGTAGAGAAATCAGCTTTCAATTGATATGTCAAATCCAATAGGTAAAATCCAACAGATGAGTTGCAAAGAAACAGACCCAGATTTTTCATTTATAAACATGTAAAATTCTTTGTCCTTATTTTTTCTTTAGGTCTTTTATATTTGGTCTTAATAAAAGGCAGTGATAGTTTTGGATATCACTACTGTTCAATAAGCTGTCATAAGGATTTGTTTACTCGAGAATAAATATAGCATAAAGGCAGTTTTTGGACAATATCTGTTAAAACCAGGCCAATTGATAGTGTTTACAGCATGGTGAACTGTATATATAATAGTACAAGTGTATTTTATTTGTCAGTATTTCTTGTCAGGTATATATGTTTTTTGTTTACTTTCAGTGTGTGTGTGTGTGTGTGAGAGACACGGTCAAAGACCAATGTTGTACCTCAAATGTCTATTTTCTCGGGTATCCTGCTGCCCCTTCCTCCATCCCAGGAGGTGCTGACCTCATCTCACCTTTTGTCGGAGGGCATTTTGGATAACAAGCTGAAAGGTTTTACTGGCCACTTTTTCTGTGCCACTGAAATAGATATTTTATTTAGCCGTCTAGATGGAGCTTTATACTTCATAGATGAGAACTGACCTTATTTTCTCAAGTTTACCGAAAACAAAGAATGACAACGCTCACTGTTTACCAAGATCCATTTGTGCGTGGCCCTGATCCTGTCGGTGTTAGCCTTATGCACATTCTCACACCCTCATCTGTCAGTGCACTGGCCCATCACTGATATGTCACCTTTTTCCATATGCCTTCAGTAAGCACTCACTTCTGCAAATCCTGCCAAATAAAAACTGCTGTAGAAAAATACTTTGAGTAAGATGACCTTTCTTCTTTGGCAAGGTAGTACTTTGCTAGCAAAATTACAGACAGGACAGTTTTTTTCTCCCACCATGCAGCATTGCTGTTATAACCAATAATAATGGCACAGAATGCATTCAGAAAGTTGAAGCCATATGAAATGGTCAGAGGGGTGGCTTAGGTAAGTTTTCTATGGAAAGGCCATTTGAAAGAATGTGGAAAAGGGCTTCAGAAGAGTTTTTGTTTGTGCCTAGAATTCTCCCGTTATGTTTGTTGAGATTAAAAGAGAAGATGACAAAAGTAGAAAAAACTAAAGCAATGGAAATGTGTACTATGGATGTTATGTACAAAAGAAGCAAGAAAATAATGAGAATTGCCAAAAAGGAGCCTGTATATTTGTTCACCTAAGTGTTTTTTTTTCTCCTCCCTTGTTCCCAGTCCCTGAGCACCCAGTCACATGGTTTATCCTTCCTGTGGAAGAGTTGCAGGGAATGAGTTGTTACCAGGGCCTAATTGTGTAAGGCTCCCTCGGTCACTTGAGCTGCGCTGTCGCCTCCTGGCCTCTGCAGTAAGGATGGACCTGTTGGCAAATGGCCAAAGCATAAATAGAGATGCATTTCTAAATCCCAGGTGGCAGAAAAGAGTTAGACTCAGTCCTGCCCAGGGCTTTGGGCTGGCACTGCAAGCCAAAACAGAGCATTGATAAACGTTCAGCTTGACTACACAGAGCTGCATTAATTCAGGATGGTCAGTGTGTGGCCAAATTAGTATCAGTGTTGTTTTACTACAAACTGAGCTCATTCAGTGTGACAGAAAAAAAGAGAGGTTCATGGTCATGGGAATATGCAGTTTGTGAAGCATAACATAGGATTTTGGTTGGTGTCCAGCAGGGAGATGTTATTCCACATTTGAGTCAATCATAAATATGACTCAGCGTGGAAGAAATGATATAGATTGGTGAATGTCCGCTATGGGGATGATAGCACTTTTAGCATTCATGGAATCTTGTGTTCATTAGACACAGAAAAGGGTAGTTCAGAGAGAGGGTCGGCAAGGAAATGAATTAATAAGATCAGTGTGAAATCACCCTCTGCTGAAACCACTGATGCATCTTAATTTGGCAGCATTATCAATATTAAACTAAAGTCATTCAGAGTCTGACCTTTATCAAGACCATCTTTTTTTAGTGGATATGATTTTAAATATTTGCAACTTTTCCTGCATCCTAATGATTTAACTTGAAAAAAGTATAATAAATACTTTATGCCTGCTTTTTGCATGTTATGTCCAAAAGTCCTACTAACTATGGTGATTCCCTAACTTTTCCTCTAATGCCACCATGAGGTTCAGACTGGTTCAGACTGAAAGGTCTTGAAACTACTGGATGAATTGACATTAGATTTGTCCTAGAGGATATATGTGTGTGTGTGTGTATATACATATACATATACATGAAGCTACCAATGGTCAGGCAGGGAACTTTACAGGCAGTGTTGCCAACTTGAGGCCTTTGTCACTACATTTACCACCTGTTCAAACCCCTTTAGTGGCTTTAAAAAAAAAAAAAAAGCTAGTCACAAATTTAGCAACAGAGAGTTGTGAGTATTGCACCACGAGCATGATAGTGGGTTTTCCCCCACAGGCGCACATCATTCAATTGCATCTCATAAAATAGAAGTGAATGAGCATCTTACATTTTTTCTGAGTGATCATTTTACAAATAAGTATGGGTACGATCACAGCACATCCGTTAGTTTTAATGTATGTATATGGATTTTATCAGACGATGTTTTGAAATCCAGACCACAGCAGCAGCTTGGAAGTTAACATGTAGTCCTACTGGGCCACGTTTTAGTTACTATTTCATACTTGTTCCATTGTTTGACAACAAAAACAGAAAAACATGTAAATGAGAACAGCTTTATTGGGAATTTGGCTGTATTGAAATACTGTATATGTAAGCACCAAGAGTAGGAAAGAATCAAACAGATAAAGGGCTGAAACGGGCTGACAGTAAGCAGAATGCAAATGTGACATGATGACATCAAGAATGCTAATATTATGTCACATAGCAACCTTTAAGCGATTTTCCATTGAAAGTTATTGTTTACAGTGGTTCCACAACAGTTTCCAACTACGTCCTCAAATTTGCTCATTGACCATACGAAGTCACATACTTGTTATTGAAATATATCGACATCAATTGGCGAAAATTAGTATGAAATTTGGTAAACACATTACTGTTCTCCAGAGGATGAATTGGAATAACTTTGGTGATCCCATTGTTCCATCATCGGGTACGTGTTTTTCAGTGTAGTATGACTAAATAACTACAAAACTAATGGCATTCTCATCAAACACAGCTGTGTTGTTTGTGTTAAGTGCTAATTAACAAATGCTATCATGCTAACATGCAAATTTAGAATGACAAACAGATTTCAGCGCTACACTTACATGTTTCAACAACCTTGTTGACATTTGTCTCTTGAATGTAACTAACTCTCAGTAATGTTAAAATCAACATATTGTGCGCAAAATAATTATTGTGTGTTAATACATTATGAACAAATCTTTTCCCCCAAATAAAACCTATACTTTCCCCATCACCTCCCTCCACTTTCTATCTGCATCTCATACCATTTAAGCCTTCTAGTAAGTGTACCTTAGTAATGTTAAAAGGCTCATGGATCAGACTCTGTTTTCTTTCGAGTTAGATCAGTATTCCCCTCACACACCTGCTGCGGAGGCTCCATCTGTAAGCTTAAAATGACACTTAAGGCTTTCCTCCGAGTGTCATTCTGCCTCCGAGCTTGGGGCTTTTCACATTCTGCACATCCCAGCTTCGGCAGAGCCCCTGGTCTGCATGTCTTCGAAATGATGAGTGTTTTGCCTCTCAGATACTCAGACCTCTCTGCAATGCATCCTAAGATACCTTTTCAAGGGCTTCTGGAGTGCGGCTCTGAATAACTTCTCAGTGGGCTAATCCCACTTTAAAAAGAATGTCCTTGGAATACACTATTCTTAATCCTGCATTCACAGCACCATGCATCATCATATCCCTTGAAACATACAGCATGTTGTACCACTGTGAAAACTAACCTGCATATGAGATGAGACTTGAGAAGTTCTGTAAAGGAGATCAATAAAATCAATGCTCATCTTAAGCCCAGATGCATGCGACCAATGCTCACATATATCACCATGAAAACGCATGTCAAGGATCACAAGGTGATGTTAAATCTCTCTGTCAACTGGTTCTGTGACTTCATCAGACTGCAGATAGGAATCCTGCCCTATGTGCTGATAGTCACTTCAGTGGCATGGGTAAGGCGAGGATAGATTGACATGATAGATTGACGGTTGAGACAGGCACTTCCTTGTTCTATCTTCTATCTGACTCAACTTGGAGAGACAAGGCTTGTCTTGGCCTTGTGTGGTGTGGACTAGACACATTTCACTGCACCAGGGACTGTCAAACACAACATCCAAGGCTGATAGCCCACATACAAAGATGGGGCAGTGGCATTATAGAAATATGCCGAATGGAATTCACACCGGCAAGAAATAACCTTTTCCACATAGATAGTGTACAGGAGATACCAGATTACATATGAGGTGAAATGCAAGTGGAAAAGACTAGCATGTGTCTTGACTTTTACTGGTAAGAAAAGCCTCGGTCTGTACACACAACCTGCAGAGATGTCCTGTCTTTCCCACTGAGATATGGGCAGATGGCTCTTTTTTTTTTTTTTTTTTTCTCTGTCTCCTTCAAGAGAGTACTGTTACATCAAAACTGCCAAAAATGAGTGGGAGGAAATAATATTCACAAAAGAAATAAATAAGCGCAAGGATTGCATCACACGATTGATGAGCACACTAATCACAGAGGGAACTGAAGAAAGGACAGCACGATATAAGCTGCTGTTATCAAAACTGCAATGCTATCATCAGCTGAACATATGTTTATATGGTCCCATGGAGTTAATAAAGTATTATCATGTGTTCGCCGTGGCATGTGCAGCAGAACACGCTTTGCTGTGTTGTTTATACTGTAATGTTCTGCTCCCTTAGATGTGTCTGGGTGGTCACTGTATGATAACATCATGTGTGGTTGAGTATGTATAGTCTATATAATCCTAGAACTATCACTGTATATTACATCCTTGAGGTGGACCCCGTATAAATATACCAAATGATCTTTATCTTTACGCATATAACTCTTCCTTAATAAAGCACTCTCTCACCAATCTTATAAGCCAATGATGTACATTCTCCCTACTCAGAGCAGCATCCAAGTGATGTAAATCATTGACCGTGTTTTTCATTTTTCCCACTCATGAATTCATTATGTGTACCAAAAGATTAAAATCTTTTTTTTCAGTATCAAATCCAAGATCTGCAGGACCACCATGAATCACAGGGCACCATCATCATCAGCAGATCAGCAGCAGTATGTCTCAGGGGAACCCTTAACCGCTATTAAAAAAAAAGAAAAGAGGATGATTACTTTCAAGGAAGTGCGAGTGTTCAAGGTCATGGGTTAATTATCTGGTACAGGCATAAACAACCAGTTGTCCACTTCATTTATGTCGATCACCGACTGTAGAGGTCTGACCACTGCCCTTCGCCTAGATAGAAGGGGTCAAGAGGATCAGCTTGCTCGCCAAACATCTGTATGGCTGCTGCCTCTGTGACATAAAAACAGGTAACAGAAGATGAACCTTCCTCAGGGGAAATTGTGCATGACTACTAAATGAACCCCAGATGTAGAGATGTAACATGACACATTTCTTATTAACAGCAAAGTCTTGACCAGCCTCCAATTGTGTGGCTTACAGTGTCTTGGCAGAGGAAAAGAAAGGCTTTAACCAGTTTTACCCAACATCTGACTGTAATTTAATGAAGGAAGTGGGTGAAATGTAGGGGCAATACTACTGGGACATTACCTTTCATTCTCCTAATTACATTTGGGGGCTTTACAAGTGTGAGAGGATTACAAGCTATTAGCAGGCATTTATTTCAATGATTTATGTTGTTGTTTGGGACCAATTTACGTTTAGGCTGATGCTATTGTACATATATTTAAGTCCAACTGAAATTAAAGTGATTATTTTGATGTAAACCAGCTCCACAAATTAAATTCCCTCTGTTATCTGAGGAAGACAATCCTGTTTTTGTTGTTGCGGCTTCATGAAATATACAGACCCCTTCACTTTTTGCGCACTCTATTGTGTTGCATATTTAATTTTGAATTGATAAAAGTGCCATTTTTGCTCATCAATCAACAAACAACATAGTGAAAACACATTTCGAGACATTTTAGCAAATTATGAATTCTGTCATCTGCAAAAGTATTCAGGCCTTTTTTTTATTGCGGTAAACTTTTGCCGTGTGCGTGGATCTGCTCGTGATAGTTGATTACATTTTGTGATATGCCGAGGAACCCAGTCGGCAGACGCTTGCAGCATACCCTGCGCACCCAAATGATGTCCTGACGGTGCACCAGTCCACCAGTGTGGTGGGATTTCACCCAGTTCTCCCGATGGACGGTTTGATTATGACAGATTGGTCTGTTGTCAATGTTTTTGTGTCGGAGAGAGAGAGAGCAAGAGCAAGAACACGGCATGGCTGAACAATGATTTGCTCAATGTGCTGCAGCTCTACAATGAAGTAACAGCACAAAGCACTACTTTAGAGATCTTTTATGTTTTTATGAGAAGTGTGAAAATATTTTCACAGCCAAATTAGACAGTGGTGGGTGAACAAGCAGGGATGGGAGGGTTAGAGCAAAGGGAGATTGTTCAGACAGATAAAAAAAAAATTGAACTAAAAAAATGTTAAAATGGGTCACTATATATACTCTACCATTAAATATACCTGGGCAGTCAGCCCAAGTGGAAAACACTGCTTTATGATACAGTGGCTAGAGAGACACCACTTTGAGTAAAAGGCATATGACAGTTTGCCAAACAATATTTAAAGGACTCAGGAGAAAAACGATCTTCCTGTCTGATGAGACAAAAATTGAACTCTTTGGGCAGAACTCCAAACAGAATGTCTGGCAAACACCAGGCACAGCTCATCACCTGGCTAATACCATCCCTACAGTGAACCATGATGGTGGCAGCATCATGCTGTGGGGGGGCTTTTCAGCGGCAGGGACAGGGAGACTGGTCAGAATTGAGGGAAGGATGGATGCAGCCAAATAGAGAGAGGTCCTTAAAGAGAACCTGCTCCGGAGTACAGGCAGCCGTTTACCTTTCAACACAACTCTCAGTTACAAGCTTAGACACGTCTTATTTTGTACCTTGACTTGACAAACAAGAGAAACGAGTACATGTGGGCATCATTTTGCAGGCTAGATTTAACTGCTAGCTGGTCACCTCCAGCAGTTTTTAAAAAACGTACCCACAAATGTCAGCACTGGTCACTTTAGATGATAAATTGTGTTGTTCGTTAACACCACTGCTAACATTGCTGCACATGTCCCTTGGTTTCTATCGTATCTCATTGCCCCTGCTGGATCAGCTGCCAGACAAACACATAACTCTTAGCTTGGAGGTGACATTCGTGAATAAGTTCCAAAGATATTGTTTTCTTTCTTTCAAAAATAATCTATTTTTGAATGGAAAAAAAACTCCTATTTAACATTTTTATTGCTAAAAATTTGCAGCAAAAAAAATTATTTTGTGTCAGTTCTCTACTGCACAATTATTTACACTCAGGCAGGCAGAAAAGAGGTTCAAGACACTTGGAATTTCATCATTTTTTTTTTTGCCTCAACTTTATGGCATATTTACGTCTTCAATAACCTTCCTATGTGCGAGATTTGACACAATAACTCCACTGTTGAATGAACAGGAAAGCAGATTCATCGGGCTGTGTGTTTTGTGTGGCTGTAGCAGGTGCAGGGCGCTGTAGAGGTCAGTGCAGCCCAGCTGAGAGGGCACAGGTGACCCCTCCCTTTGCAGGCCTTGTTCTCCCTCCCTGGACACAATGCAGCCAATTTAGTGCTCACAGCCAGTATCAGTTCTGACACATAGCACTATTCATTGCTCTCATTATTGTCTGACTGAGACACTTTTTAGAGAGCAATAGTGAAGCAAAGCCAGGGAGCGAGACGTTCCAGTGGACCGATGAGAGGATGATGAGAGTCTGACTACAGACTGAAGGAATATATTTTTGGGATTGCAAACCTTGTTTTTTTGTTTTTTTTTTAAGGAGAGGCATTGTGCATGGGTTAGAGCTGGGTGATAATAACACACTGATAAATGTATGGAATTCTATTATCATTCCTAATATGTCACGTGAACAACCAACAGCTGCTCTCTACAATTCTCTGTACTGAAGTTCCCTTTTGATGATTCTGTTCAATTTGTCTTTAGACTGTATCAGATTTGATTCATTTCTATTATTTACTGATCTGCAGGTAATGAAATTGCATAGCATAGCATTTTGCCAATCAGTGTATGTGGACAAAATAACAGATTGCAAAGTGTTACAGTCCAGTGGAATGCCACTAAATACAGGTTCAGATGAATCAGCATTGTTCTGGCTCCGTTTCAACAATAACTGAGCATTATAAGCAACACTACAGTCGTATTATTGGAGAGCCAGAGTGCTGGATTGCATTAAAGTGTGTACGCCTGGTAGTTTTATTGTCTCCATGCACTGTAGAAATCGTTACTCAAAGTGGCTTGTTAAATCGTCATAACCAAGATAGCACCATCCTCATTAAACAGAAGACGGAATTTTTTGTTTTACCATTTTTAAGGCTTAATGAATATATTTAAATGCAGAATGGTAGATATTGGACTATTATCAATGAGGGGAACTACTTGGATGCCTGCCTGTAACTGTGACTGTGTTAAAGAAGTTGTGTAAACACAGTTCATTTACCTGACCACTGGGCTATCACATCTTTCTTTCTCTGTGTATTTCCTCCCCCCTGTCCTCTCTTTTTGCTTTCACAGTTTCTGTCTCTCCCATCTTCTCCATGCTTCTCCTCTCCCTTCTTCTCTAGTTTTTACCGAGTGGATTAACTGCATTCCCCGAAGTAATCCCTTTTCTCCCACCTGATTTACTGGCAATGCGCCGCTTTTAAGTCTCACTTTCCCTGCGCTGATCTCCCAGGGACTGATGGCCTCTCATAAAAGAGAGGCAAATCGTAAGATGGGCTGGCTGTGTTTTCTTTTCTCTGTGGTATGTTGTGCTCCAGGCTATTTGAGTGGCTTGCCCATTTGGCTCACCTCTGTATTTGAACCCACCGGTGACAACAAAGCAGGATATGAACTCAAAGGGTAACTACAGCATTATGTATCTAAGTTGAGTTTTTGCTGTTGTGAAATAACAGTAGATTGTTCTGTGTGCAGAATGAGCTGAGGATTGTTATTTTTTTTTGCTTATTGTTCAGGGCTTATTGTTCACTTCTGTTATCGTCAAGAGTAAGCTGTTCACTTATAGACGTACATATTAATGCTACAGCATCTGATCTCAGATGGATCTACATTCAGTTAATGTATTGAATTCATTATATCTCAATGTTTACAAGTGGTTATAAAATCATATTTCCATTTGAGTGTTCCACTCAGGCAATTAGTAAAGACCAGATATTCCCTGTACAAATTAATCTGCTGTGGAATACATGAATGATGTTTCACATGGGTATGCTGTGCCCTTAATTAATAATTACATTAGTATTGTTATTGTTGTTGTCACAGTTGCAAACATTTACTGGTTATTGAGGATTATAACCATTAAAATAACTGAAAAGCTAAATTGTTGAATGAGGACTGGCCATTGTTTTTCTTTACAAGGCGGACTCCAGTTGGTATTTTTCAGGGTAATGGTTGTTAATGGGATTGTAAGGCCCCTCGAACTGGAATTAATTAAAACATAATCCCCCTTGATTGCAGCAACCTTCCATAATCAAGATGTTTCCTTCTGACAAGTGTTTGTTTGTTCATTTGTTTGCAGCTAATGTGTTGTCAGTAGGAGTCTAGTTTCTTGTATTAGTCATGCCGGCTGTTTTTAGATTCGTAATTATCCCTTATTGTCCTGTGCTAGCTATTCAAAGAACAGTTACAGCCACGGCTCAAGTTTAAGAAAAGAAAAAATTCTGGCAAACATGCGGAAAATGGCTTTAAGCATGATTCTGCTTCTCATCTGAACCATGATAGTAACTGGAATCAGCTATGGAGAAGTACGATAGCATCTGATTATAGCAACCAGTTAGAAGTTTGCAACGCATCCGAAAAAACACCACATCATCACTGACAGACCTGGAGTCTTTGAGAGATTGGCTCTCTTACATGCACCAATCATGGCAGGGTGTAGATCATAACAAATACTTAACTTTGAACTAAATTTCGTGAAATTACATACATCAGATAAGTCGGATCTATTATATGCTGTTTAAAGTGGTTTTAAAAATCCCCCTTCTTCCTATCACCTATCAGTTTTATAATGATTATGAGATTGAATAGTTTGAGTCGTTATTGTTTGAGGAAAATCATTAAATCGTTTTTGTCACTCTCCAAGCTTCAGATTGAAGCCCAACTCTGTATTTACTATACAGTGCATCTCTCCAGTTGTTGCATATAGGTTGAATCTCCAAGATGCAAACCACGTAGACTCAACTACATGATCCCCGGCGGACTGTAGACAAATTCTGATCTAACGCTGATGTAATTTTTGGGGGAGATGGGAGACTGTGCGCCAACTGCGAATTGGAGCTTTAATGGCTTTGTATTAAATGGCTTTGAAAATGTCTTAGGGAACAGTCCCTGAAAAACCATGCACAGACAGATAGACAGCCGCAAACCATCTGTGCAATGGCAAAATGCAAACGTAATGCAGCGCCCCTCATGACAAAATGTCATGCACATGAATCCTCACAGCGTGAGACAGTTAACAGTGTAAACATGTTTCACTTCTCTCTGTTATAATTTACACATTCCATCCTAATCAAACATGAGTGCACCCTGCAGTTTGCCTTCCATCCACCTACTTTGTGTAAAGCATTTTTGTGGTGGATGTTTTAAGTGCCAACTGTGAAAATCAACTCTTTTGTTTTGCTCTGTAAGCCAGAAGGTGATTCTTTTTTTTTTTTTTTTTCTTTTCCTCCAGTCTGTCCAACAAGAATGGGGATGTAGCCATCGCATTACAAAAAACAGCAGGCCTTGTTTTGAAATGCTACGGCTACGTGCTCACAAAATACAGAAAATAAATATATAAAAACACAGTGTTAGATTGTATTCAAGATTATATACAATCGTACACATCCAGGCTGACACACAAAACAAAATGTCATCTTGTGCACACCACATAAATGAAAACAAAGTAGATGTGTGTTTCAGGTTCAACGTGCGTCACATTTTATTTTTCGTCTTTTGGGAAAGGTTTTACAGCTCAGTTTCATCAAACATCTTTTCACCCGAATAGAGTTGTCTCCCGGATCCCCCGTGGATTTTTGGGTGAATCACAAAACATTTCTCTTTTTCTCTCAGAGCCTCTCTCCCTCACTTTTATTTCACTCTTTTCATTTATTTATTTTTTAGTACTCTGCTCTGCTGCAGATTAAAAATGCTACTGCCTCAAGTCACAGTACCTCGGTGACCATTATGTGTGAAGACCATGACTGTATTTCCCCGGAGCATGAGACATTAACCAAAAAAAAAAGATGTATTTTGAGATATTACAAATGTGCTCAAATGACTATTATAGATTTTATAGATAAACCCTCACAGAGATGAAGCACCGTAACGGACTTACTTTAATCATGTTTCACTTTCTTAAGCTTTCCAAATCTCAAACCTAGTTACATATACATGAAGCCAAAATACACCTATGAGTCACAGACGACTCAGGGTATGTTTTAGAGGATTAAAAGTCCTACGGCTGCCACAGGCAAGTTTGGAAATCATTGGAAATTTGTAAAAAATTGTTCAAATGCCGTTTCCTGTCTCTCCTTCTAAACCATCCCTATAATCTCCTTCCCCCGAACTGGATCTGTAATAGAGCAGCGTGCAAATTGGTGTGATGGGTGGGTTTTTGGGGTCTGTCACCTTCTGTAACTGGTTAGATTAATCAAACAGAGAAGAGCTATTTTAGAGAGCAATTACAGAGCAAAGGTGGCTGTACAGTAGATGATAATCCTGTGAGAATTAGTCATATTGATAGTTGGCTCTATGTGGCTGTGATATTTGAATGAAGAGGGTTTTTACTTTTACTGCTAAATTACTGGTGCAGTATTTTGTTTTTTAATTTAGTGAAGGTATTCAGTAACATTTCAGATGAGTCAATGAGTCCAGCTGTGGTCCATCTGATTTGCCACTGATTAATGTTTGAATAAAATAAATATAATGGTGTCTGGTTAAGACTTGCTCATGTCTGGAAAGTAAAGTAGAACAAAAGAAAAAAACTTATACTAAACTATATAATATTATTGATAATATAATCAAACAGAACCTTTGTTTTCTCATAAACCAAACACTGCCTGTGAGGAAATAATAGTTTTAGAGTGTATGGTCAGCTGAGAAAAGAAAAGAAAAGAAAAACTCCCAATTCAAAGGCGTCTCTGAGTTCTCAAATAATTCATGTTAAAGATTTTTGGCAGTTTTTCCACTTTGCTAGATTTGGTGTCAACAGATATAAAATCTAACAGGCCAACTAAGCAAAATTTGAATTGTATGTATGCAGTTTAGGAGGGCTGCAATGCAATTATAAACACCCTAATATGCTATTTTAATTCTTAACTCTCACAAACACCTCATTAATTTATCATTATCATTAAGTCAACATTTCTGGAAACTGGCCAACATCAACAAAAACCCTTAGAAAAAGAATTGAGCAGTTAGTTTCTGTAGAGATTTCACTTTGGAAATCACATTGGAAAGTATAATTCTTTAAACTACAAAGAAAATACACTGGGTTAATTGTTCTTAACATTTGAGAACTTGGGCCTATGTTCTAGCATTAATGGTCTCCCAAGGAGCAATTTGATTTATTAGTTTCAAGAAACCAGTGTCTTTGTGAGAACTTCTCAGGGGCAGACAGAATCAAGTAACACACAGGGAAAATTCAATATATGCACCCTACCAATGCATTATAATGAGGATGAGGTCTTTCTAATTGCCGACTGTCTGCTTTAAATAAATGAATGCAACTTTTTTTTTTTTTTTTTTTGTTTCTTGGCTCTTTCTAGATATTAACGAATGCGAAAGGGACCCATGCAAGAATGGGGGCATTTGCACAGATCTGGTTGCCAACTATTCCTGCGAATGCCCAGGGGAGTACATGGGGAGGAACTGTCAATACAGTAAGTGCTCATGTTTCTTTTTTTAAATGTTTTGTCTTTCAACTCTTTTAGAACTTCCCAGTGTTTACAGCACACCTGATGCTGCAGGTAATTGCACAGCGGGTAGTATTAGCCAAGAAGCAAACTGATCGAACATCTGACCATGCTTCAGTGGATAGTGCACCAACCTGTGATGAAAACTGTTCATGTGTTTTACGGGTTTATTAAATATTGAGGACATTTCTTTTCTTATGGATGTTTCATAATTAGTCCATTGTTTTTATTTTCACTGTAGATTTTTTGGGATCACATGTAACCCACAATTTATCTTATCTTGTTTACAACAACATCCAGAATTTCAAAATAAGGTCATAAGAAAACTGTACATTACATCCTGGCTGGAGTCATGTGGGTTTAAGGGTGAGCTATCAAGTGAAGGGAAGTGATAATTGCAGGAACCATCATGTGCTCGGTGTGCACCACTGCAGGTAAATAATATGTTTGAGAGAGATTCGAGCACCTAAAGTAAAGGAGGAAAATAGGAATTTGCAACATTTGACATAGACAAAAAAAAAAAAAAAAGTTTGAAAGGTTTGCTTGTTTTGGTGTATACTTTAGAATTTAATCTAAAGAATAAGGGGAAATCACGCATTTTTATTAAATAATCCTTGCTCGATTATATCTGAAAATGCATATGGGGTATGAGTTGATCTTATCTGATATATGACTGAACAGATTACAGGATTACAGTATATACATAAACTGAAATTACCTCGGTATATTTTTGGTTATAGCAATAGGAGCATGAAAATATCTGGAGTCTTTACATCCCATACAATGTTCATGCTTTCTGAATGAAAGGCATCATAGGTACATCCTGAAATCCATCCACTGAGATTAGTTATCAGCTAAAAGTACAGAATTACTCCTGATTCTGTTTAACTGATGTTCAAACAGTACAACATGAATATGAGATCCGAGCAACATAAGATATGCAAAAGTATGCACAGCCCGTTTATTAAAATTTCATCAACATCATGAAAATAAATCAAATTTTTATCCTTCTATTAGTTTAGTAGAAAACATGAATAACAAGAAAATTTCTGCATGGACCCTAAAACGTAATGATAGAAAAAAAATGAATTAATTAATTTAAAAAATCAAAACATTTGAATGCTGAGAAGTCACTTTGTACAAGCAGGCCCTCTTTTCATTTAACAGAGACAGAGAGTTTCTGTCTTATCAGAAGTGGCTTTCTTTTTGCAAGACGCCGTAGCGCTCAAAGCGGCTTCATGTGTTTATTATGCTATTGTGGGGGATTTTGTCTGCTCAGTCGAGGAACACTTTCGGATTAATGTATCAGTGGACTCAGCCCTGAGCCACCCCTGCACTGCTACTCACAAATTAATCTATCAGATTTACTATCTGAGGTGCAGCACAGTTGTTCTGCGACAGACTAGACCTCAACAGTCAGGAATTTGGTAGTTGCTTTGAAAACCTGAAAAACAGAAGGCAGAGGGAAATTTGTGAACTGTGATTGGGTTGGTGTCGTGAGTGAAGCACTCACTTGTCGGAAGAAAGATTTAGTCTTGCTGATTGAATGTATGCTGAGCTCCATTATTTGTTCAATGATGCTCATATTCATTTTCTCATTAAATTCAATATTTATACAGCATATTATACAACCATTAATTCAGCCTATAATTTTCGAAGTTGTGGTGCAGTCTGCACCTCAACACATTACACTGGAAAGGAAACAGGGACCATCTGTTGAAAGTGCTGGCTCTCGCTTTTAATTTGATGGTGTGTACATCCAGAGCAGATGAAATGTGTAGAAATTTTAGCCCTTTTTAAACATACCCAACAAGGGTAAAATGGGCCATAAGTCCTACACCACTCACCTAATGTTAACAACCCCAAACACTTGCTGCGCTGGAGTTGAGCCAAACACAACATGGTCCCAATTCTTTCAGACTGAACTATAGCCTACAGTATTTTTTGTGGCAATGCTGCTTCATGTCGAAAAGCAGTCAGAAACTGAGAGATTGGATTACCAGCGGCAGGAATAGAAAAAAAAAGATTTATTTTCTCTTACAGAATTTATTATTGAAAACATTTCAAAAACAAACTAATATCCGTGTCTGTCAAAATCTCCAAACCACAGCTACAGTTTTGAAATGGATGAATGATATGAATGATAACAGGCAGGATTCTATTAGGTTTATTCGATAAATTTACTGCCACCAGTCTCAGTCTTTCATCTGTAGCTTCAATGCTACAGCTGAAAGCAGCAGGTACTGCAGCAACTTTTGACTTTGATTCTTCATCCCTGGTATCATTGTAGTTCCAAAACCTACATTTCCCATAGTGTTACTCGATGAAGACACCTTCCTTGCCTCTTCAACGCCCACACCTAGCAAACTTAAGAGTGACATTCTCACTTACACAAACTTTCAGCAAAAAATCCGTAGTCTTCAAGCTGAGATAACCCTGATGACATTACTGCGACATCACTCGGGGTTAATTTAACAGAGCTTCTCCCGAGCTCCTTGTGATGGATAAACTGAGCGGTGGTATGCCCCTTTTAAAATCTAAATCTAAATTTAGACTTTTCATATTTAAATTGAGTGTTTGTTGAATATGTTGCAGTCTTATCATAAGAAGTACAGTCAGGTCCCCAGTGAATACAGTGCACACAGGAAAAAAAAAAGGTAGAATGCCTGGAATGCACTTCTATGCAAAGGACTCATCATCTCTTCTGACTTGTTCCTTCAGCCCACATTGTGTGTGTGGGCAGGTCCCGCACACACATTGGCGGACGCAGATTAAGCAGCTGTACATTTTCTGCCTTTGCCGCACTATACCTGAAATCAGCGTGACAATATTATGTGAAAGCAGTAGTGGGGTTTTGGCCATTCCCTGCCTGTTCAGTGATTATCCTGTTTTACTGAAATAATTACAGTGCCTTCAATATTGATTCCCATGATCCAATGGAAAGCGAGAAGTGAGAAGAAGAATCGTATCTATCACTTGCCAACGTGAATCCGAGTAAAATACACATGAAAGCATGAAATACAGTCAGATAACACTTGGAACGAGCTGCCTCGGTCTTTCCGCTGAAACTAATTTGATATTGTTACTGCTGTAATCGTCCAGAGACAGTCACACATTCAGACACTAATATGGGTTAAATGGTCAGTTAAAGACTGATATTGAGAGAAGGTGGTGACTGTGGTGTGGTGACTGCTCACAAACGCATCTTAAGGCTAACATGATTGTAGACACATCTGCTGTCAGCAGAAGCGAAATTGATTTAAGTTTTCCTTACTTCCATCTTTCCATCGCTTCTCCTGACAGTCACTGTTTCTGACTTCTATGTACCCATGTGTTGCTTTGACAACTGGCAACCATGAGGTTTTTGATACCAGTCCTAGCTGTAGCATATCTCTATATTAAACAGTTATTGAGAACACAACTACAAAGAAATATTTCAGCACCCTTGGCTTGACCTTAAAGCAACCAGTTTGGGACCGTTGTTGTTATTTTAAGCACATGGTTGCACTAGTTATTCATTTTGCTGTAAACCACCCAGACTCCACTGTATAAAACTGCACAGCAGCCATACAATACGTATGAGTGTGTATACTTGTGTGAAAACATATATGCATGTACATGTATTCAATTATAATATAGTTAAATCTTCTTATTAGAATACTGATTGCTGTCTTGCACATTTTTAAACTAACTGCACAGGAACGTCCGGACACTGTCAGACACCTACATCTTATACGTACAAGTGCATTTAAATCAGTCTCATTTGTCACCTGAACAACCTCTGCTGCATGGCTGACGTCTGTTTTGTGTGTTTATTACTCTTTTCCTCATTCCCCCGTTCCACCGCATGCTCATTAGTATTGGTGTGCTGGCATTAATTTCAGTGGGGCTCTAATTTGTTTAGGCTGTAGGTAGGGCTTGTGGGAGATGGATTCAGCTGTCACATCATGGTAGTGCTGGTGTTAGTGATGCGTGCTGTCGCAGGGCTGATGTATGCTCAGGGGCCAGCAGGCCAAGGCCCGGGGGCTGGCTGCCTCTGCTGCTCTGACGGACGGCTGGCAGGCAGCTCGTTAAGACTGGCCCATCATTGCCACAAGGTGAGACGGACCGCGGCTTTGCAACAGTGTCTTGCCACAACATCCACATAAAATATCTTACAAGAGAGCAGCGCTGGAAGCACAACATCTAGACAAATATGATAATGTTTGCTGTAACATTGCACCTCAGCCCTAACGTTATGTCAAAGTAAGGAAAAAAAAAAACAGTTAAATCAGGGTGATATGCCATTTGGTGCTTGTGCCCAGATAGCATGTATTATTTTTATACGATCCCCAAAAACTTTTCACTCCCTACATTCTTTACGTTTGATCAGGAGCTATTTCCCTCAGCTCAGTTAACACTCCTTTAGATCAGCCGTGTATTGGTAAGTCTAATTCCACAAAGCAAATGATCACATGTTTCCCTCTGTGAATTAGTTTGAAACATGTTTTTAGCCATGCTAGTGACCTGGTTCTAGGAAACGCAGTGACAGTCTGTCTTTCGTTCCACCACTCTGGTCCAAAATCAACAACTATTTGATGGATTACCATGACAGTCTCAGAGGATGAATCTTATTGACTTTGGTGGCGCCTTGATTTTTCCTACAGGTCCATCAACACATTTTTACATATGTTGTTAAATATCTCAACATCTTCCAGATGGATTGACACAGAGGTTTGTGCAGACATTCATGGTTTTAGAGAAGGTGCTGTTGCCTAATTACTTTTTTGAGCTGTACTTTTAGTGCTAATTAGCGAATGTTAGCGTGCTAATACTCTAAACTGAAATGGTTAACATTGCACTTGTTTAACATCAGCATGTTAGCTCGCTAAAACATTAGCATTTAGCTCAAAGTGCCCCTGTGCCTTAGAGCCACTAGCACAATTATAGACTCTTAATGTGGTTTTGCTTTGAGTTGGAAAAAGGAAATATAATCAGTGCATAGTGCTATTTACTGCAACACCTAAAAAAATGTCCCTATTGATTGCTGAGTCTGCAAACACACCCACAGGATTTAAAATATATATATTATTTATTTATTTTCATGGCTAAAATTTATAGAATGAATTAAATCACTTTGAATGAATTGCTCTCTGGCCGAGGAGATAAATGTGTATGTCCAATTCCATGGACGTCCATTCATTTTTAGATATCTTGCAGATGGACGTACCTCCTTGTCTAAGGCACTTTTTCCTCTTCCTGTGTTAAGCAGAAAATGCCACTAAAATACAAAGATGTCCATTCTCTCTGAATTACAAGGATTAGGGCTACAGCGCTAAAATGCAAATGTAACGTGGATCACTGTACGTGCAACACACTGGTCATTTTGGAAAGTCCTAAGCTGGCTCTCTCTTTTTCCAAGCCTTTGGTTTAAAGTGGTTTACTACGTCTCAAGATGAAAGCTGTTCATCCAAGCTTCTTTTAGTTTCAGCAGTAGGCTACCGCAGCCACCTACACCATCCTCTCATAGGTCTGGAAGCGGTGAGTCACACACAAGGAAAAACCAGTGAAGCAAGAGTGATTTACCATAGTGGAATATATAAAAAAACATCTCTGTCAGTACTGTCAGTACACACACACACACACACACACACACACACACACACACACACACACACGGATATACTCTTTGCTCTCTTCTCTCCACCACTTGATCCCCCTGGACCATCCTCAGACATTACTCACTGTCTCCCTGGCTCCCTGTTGACTAGAACCCCACTGTTTTACCAGCTGGATAAGTCGTGCTAGGGTTTGCTTTCATTGTTCCATTCTTCTCTCACTCTTGGATTTCTTGTGGGGTGAGAGTCATCTCACAGCTCTTAGTGCTGCCAGTTTCATTGTCTGCTGGTGTGTGTGTGTGTCTTGTCTGTCAGTGTGTCAGTGCTGGGTGTGAAATGTTTAGGTGTTTTGCTTAAATGGCGACGAACGCATCACAGCCGTCTGGTGACCATTGCTCCAGGCGTCCCCCGAAGGCTCACTTACACTGACACTTACAGTTTATCCGGCATGAGCAAGCAGCGCCTCTAGCTGAACTCTTGGCTTGATATGTCCTCATTCTTTTGGGGCACTTCCAAGTTCTCTCAGCTGTGGTTTTTAGTCTCTTACGCACAGCTATTTCATCATCTGTAACCAGACATGCGCTAATGGGAGAAATCAAATGGACTGATTAAATTTTAATCAGATCCACCACTGTTCACACAGAGAAGTATTATACATTTTGTGTGTCCTCTGTTTTATTGCTCTAATCAATTTTATCCCTGTTGTCATTAGAAATAAACACCAACAACAGAGAAGGCGGAATCCCTGCCTGTTTACGGCTGTTACACAATAAGAAAAGCTGTGGGAAACTAAATCCATTTGGCCGCCCATTTGAGGTTTATGTTCAAACTCATGACTTTAAAATTCTGATATAGAATTAATTGCCCCAGACTGCAGTTTTAGGTAGTTTCTCTGTGTAACACAGACTGCCCTGCATCAAAATATCCAGTAAACATTGAGTATTTGTCCTCAGACTTTTTCAACTATTTAGCCAGTGTCGGCTGTTCTTCACTTGCAAGTGTCCTCAGTATATTTCCTGCTGGATGTTCATCATCCTTTTTGGGTCAAACCATAAATAACTGAAATACTGTCAAGCCACTTTCCCTTACACAGTGAAAAGAAGGTGGTAGCAGCAGAATGATACAGCATTCATTGCAATCATGTTCAATTAGGAGAGATACTTGAAAACGAAAAAAAAAAAAAAAATGCTCAGCTGTATTTCCTTGTATTTATGTCAACTATATGCTTGACTTAAAGACTAATTAAAACTTAAGCATCTGTCATAACTTATTCAGCACACAAACAGCTGTGGTGCTGTTTATTTTTAAGAGACACTGTGGGCTAGGGGAAATGTAATGACGAGGGTGTCTTTGCATCCTCACTGCCGAGCAGAATTCAAACCAGCTTTGTGTCACCTCTCGCAGCATGGGAAACCGCTTTCTAAGCTATTTTTAAGTGAATAAGATGCATATTACAACTTTGAATATTTTCCAGTGGAGAGACAATTTCATTGCAGAACTCATAACACAATTTATTCAGGCTGAAGGATTCTGACGACCCACATGACATCTGATTCATTTGTGATGGCAATATCCCACAGCTGTTTTGGACAACAATTGGAGCAACCACAGTTGAACTGTTTGGGTTGTTTTCTTGGCACAACTGAGTTTTCTTTGATGATGCCTTTCCAAAGGCTGAGTTGGTTTATAATTGCAGAGGCAAAGTATACGATTTGCATGCATTTCACATCCTAATTGAATCTGACCCGATGCTGGCTAAACCTCACAAGCTGTGATATCTTTTGATAGAAAACCAGATGTTTTTATGTGTAAATGAGGAATTAGGAAAATCTCATTTGGGGAGTAGTGGCAACTTTTTGGGATTTTTCAATTTTACGCAATAAAATTGATGTGTGTGCTATATTTATCAAACATACCATATGGATGCATGCCCCCTTCCCATCTATTTTTACATTGTGCTTTCATTTCTCATGTGTTTTCTATTATTACTTGATTTCCCGATTGGCTTTTTTTTTTTTTTTTTTAACACAAAGAAGTACTTGTGTTTGCAGAACAATAAATTCTCCATTGAATAAACATTGGCAGAATCCCTTTCACCACAGGTATGTCTATTAAAATGCTCTTGATGTGTCTGGACATACCAATTAGGATTAAGAGGGAAAACAAGCTGCTTGAAGAAAAAAGGACAGTGGTTTTCACAGTCACTGTCCTGCCTCCCCACTTTAATGCTGCAGCCTGCAGGATATTTTAAGGTGTTACAAAGCTTGTTGACTTTGGGGATGATGCTGTCCAGGAGTGGCTACGACTCCTTGGGAGGAAGCCTGAGGGCTGTGTGACTGATGGAGGAGTGACCTGTTAGTCCCTCGGATGCAGACGGCATGAAGGCAGAGGGGAGTCCTCTCGTTGGCAGCTGTGACTCAAAAGCATTTTGCCTTTTTTTTTTTTTTTTGTGATGAATCAAAGCAACAATTATAGTAAGAGAAAAAGAAGTCAGGTTCAAACAATAAAACTATGCTGACCTTAAAGAACCATGTCATTACAACAATATAACAGATACAGTTACAGTTTTAATAGCTGTGTCTGGTTGTAATACAAGTACAGGAGACTGGGGTGTTTGTGTGTGAGAGATAAACAAGGATATTGACTCTGATGTGGAGATACTGAAGAGAAAAATGAAACAAGGTGTGGAGGACAAAATGACATTATCTATACCCCCCCCCCCCCCAAAAAAAAAAAAAAAAAAAATCTGTATGCATTCCATAGACTGAGTTGCACACATTTTTGAAGGGTCATCTTTCTCTTTCTCCCTCTCTTCACTCAGGATGCTCCGGACCACTGGGCATGGAGGGCGGTATAATCTCCAACCAACAGATAACAGCCTCCTCCACCCACCGCGCTCTCTTTGGCTTGCAGAAGTGGTACCCGTACTTTGCACGCCTCAACAAGAAGGGCCTGGTCAATGCCTGGACTGCTGCCGAAAATGACAGATGGCCATGGATCCAGGTAAAGCACAGTCAGAGGACAGGCAACACGCAAAGCAGGGACAGGGCCAGATACAAATGAATTAAGACAGAAGCACAATCTTAATTATAGATACACTTTATTCTCTTGATTTTCGTGACTTTAAGTAGTTTTGTTTGACTTATATTTAAAAGCACCCTGTCGTATAACTCCACTTGGTAGTTGATGGTTTGCATTAACTGTTGATTGTGAAAAAGCAACAGTTTTAACTTTACAATTAATTACACATACTGTAAAATTGATGGCTCACTTACAGGGTAATAAAGAGCCATAAAAGTGTAAGATGGGGGTAGAACAGATGCAGGTGTAGTCAAGTGTGAGGAACAATGTGAAAGGGTATAACAGTTTCCAGCTAGTGGCCGGTGTGTCTCACTTTGTGGTGATGAATTGCTAAGAGTTACTCAACTGTGTCATCGCGCGTTCTCACATTTAGTTGTGACATGCCCACAGTAGCAAGTATGCTGTGTTTTGTGTCATACATGGAAAAAACTATGGTAAGCATTATTGTAATTATTCAATGCACTGACACTTTCTCTTTCTTATGTCTTATGTAAATTCTGACTGTGCTGTTGAGAAAGATTAGATTTATAAATTTGCACCACACTCAAGAGTAACATTGACAGTAATCTCCCTGTTATTCATAGAAAATGATTGAATTCAGCTCAACACTTCAGTTCTTCTTTTCCTTTTGTATAATTGTGCTTCAATGACCACGGAGGAGCCTTGACCTCTAACATCATGTGAATTGTGAAATTGATGATTACAGCACCAAAACTATAATACATTCAACTCCCCTCTTACATAGGCTTTCTTAAATGTAACCTTCTTGCTGTGCCATAAGTGGGTGCTTACTGTCAAAGAGCTACATGGACAGATCGATGGGATAGATTGCCTCGTGGTCCTGAATTATTTCTTCAGTCCTGAGCTTCTGTCCCCGCCAATCCTGCCCTGCCAAGACCCCAGCACTCTTATTTATGGGCTTGTTTTAATTCTAAATGATCATTTCCCATGTGTGGTATTACAGAATTTCAACCCTAGCTGTTTATTAGATCTCATTGCATTAGGCAATGATTTAAATGATAATGAAGAAGCTTCTGCGCTTCCCTCACTTGAAATGATCTGGCTCCAGTTAAGGCTGCATAATTATAAGTGAAATGTGAATCGTGATATTTTTAAATCTGAATTGAGATCACAGCTCTCTCTTGATTCTTGAGGAACATATTCCCTCTTTATTATTATAATTACATTATATGTTTTCATTATAGGACGATGGTAAAAAAATGTGATCATTAATTATTAGCTGTTGCTACAGGGCCTCTCACAATGTAAGTGACAAATGTAAACAAAAGATTAGATGTTACGCTGTATGATTTAACAGACCAAGGATGTTGTTGACCTCGATCATAATCCTTTTTGGGTAGTCCAATGAATCAACCTTTTGTGGCTTCAAACAGGAACAGAGGCATTTTGATTTATTCCTTCCCCACACTACACATACTGTGGTGCAACCAGCAATAGGCATATCATAATCTATCTGACTCATTTTGTTTCTTATGTCAACATGACATACGCATTAGATTTGTTTTCACATCCTCCCCGTCTTTGCTGTGTACGGATCGTCAGGTGGTGTAACACAGTTCTGTCATTTGTCACAGGGAGCTCAGGGGGGAAAGGGTAGCCTTTGGTTTGATGCAGTGGTTCTCTCTGCTAATGCAAATATGGCAGAATTGTTGTCATGTAAAAATGAGATTGAAGAGGGGTGTGAATCGAGATCGCGATTCAAAAACGATTAATCGTGCAGCCCCTTGCTCTAGTGTACGAACGCAGACCTGTGTAGAACTGATTTTCTGGATTTATGTTGAGTGAATAGTCATACATCAAGAGGCCTGTGCTGAAACGGCTGTGGCATATAAAACAACTGTCAAATGATGTATAGCCGTGTGGTATAAATTTGCCTTCAACTCCAGTTTTCCTCCAAGGCCAGTCCTTGGTCCAGTCCCTCAGTATTCCAGATAGTAAGACACGATAATAGATAATAAATATACATATTATTTATTTGGCTAGTTAAGTAATTAACTATTACGCAAATAATGTTTTTTTCCAACTTTGTTACATTTCTCTTACTCTTGAGTCACTTCTGTGACGACAGAGATTCTGACAGCAGCCTTTGAGGCGCGCTGTTATCAGATACACGATGCACAGACAGTGAACCGTAAACAAAATATAACAGAAAAAAAAAAAACGTACTAAACTGTGACAGCGTGATGGAGAAAGTGAAGCTGTACCTAACAGCAAGAGAATAACAGGTAACACAAGGCAAAAATGGATTTGTAAAAAAAAAAAAGGAGGGAAGAGAGAGAGAGAGAGCGTCAAAGGAAGAGCCGACATGAGTGAGAGAAAAGGAGCCTGGCACATGGAGAGGGTGAAGACAACGGAACATAAAACATTCAGCCGGTTTGTTTGACTTTAATGATGCCATGTGGGATGTTGTGCGGGATGCTGTAGGCATTGTGTGTTTCTACAGAGGGCCTGGATAATTGGGACGTGAGTACAGAGGTGTACAGTCATGTCAGTGCATTGGGATTATGCTAAGGAGTCGGTGGTGTGCTTCTGTTGTGCAGAGTGATGTGGCGTGACTGTGTTTGCATGTCTGTCATGTGAAACAGGTTACACTGACAGTTGACAACCCTATCAGGATAAGGGATGAGATTTCTTTGGCTATTCGTAAGGTTTTCTCTGGTGCAGTATGTAACTTTTGGATGTCAGCCAGTTTCAGCTCTTTCCCCCTAAACCTCAACAAATGAATCAAACATAGAGCAACATACTTTGAATAATACATCACAGGGCTGCAAACAAAGCATACAAACACTGTAAATGTGTTTGTTTGTGTTTACGTCAGTTTGTGTGCTTGCGAATTGTGCGTGCGCGTGAGCTCGCCACTGTTCACACATCTGTGTGCTGTGAGAATATCAGTTTTCCACAGCCTCGCCACTACTAGCTCACACATAAAATTGCATTTGAACACTCAAGGGAAATATGCTGCTGGTCTGACCAATATCAACAAAATATAGCTGCAGCCGGTCGTGTTGGAAGAATGAAACAATCCAAATCGCTTGTGAAGGCTAAAAGGTTGTATACATAATTTAATGAACGCTAAACAGTAAATGACATAATGTTCAGATGCAGATCTCCATCAGTGTGCTCACATTTGCTGGCATGTGTATATATAAGACTCAGCGCTTTACTCTTTTCATTCTACTGTAACTTTACACAATCAAATATTCTACAGCCTGTTATATGGTTGAGATGTGACCCTGACAAATGCCTTTTCATCACAGTTTATTTTGTAAACTCAGCATGACAGCAATCAACAGTAATTGAATTAAGCTTTTGGATACATAAGCTATGATGCAAAAAGTGTTTTCTGAATGAGTCTTTAACATTGCTGCGGTGGCCATCTATTCCCAGGCAGAACTGCTTCAGATGGCAGGCAGTAGTGGGCCTGCCTATTTCGGGTGCTGCCACAACATGTCAGTGGTGTTTAGATTTGGGGGTTTTGTTCATACTGTTTAAAATCATTTCAACCTTGGACCAAATACAATGATAACATTCTTGCATATCCAGGGTTGTGACACTGGATTATTTTTATGCTGTGCTCTAGGAAGGATATTGGTTGAGTGGCCAAATTTACAAGGACTCGCTTTTATCTCAGGTTTTGTGATGTGACTATGGTTAGGTACAATATACAGAGCATATGGTTTGATTACCTTGCACAATAAACATCATATAAATCATCAAAAAAAAAAAAAGAAACCTGATGTAATTTATAGGCGTTATGTCCCCACATATGTGTAAGAGATCGAGAGAGCACAATGACATACTCTTTGGGTTTGAGTTTGTGTACACTATGTACTCCCATGCAATTTTTTATTACACAACAGTGCCACCGGTCTCTTAGGTAGTTTCAAGGGCAGTTTAATTGTTACAATACTGCTATAGTTCCCTCAGCAGTTTGGATCTCAGTGCGCAATCGCACAGGTTATTTTTTCCCTTTATATGCTCTTGACCTTTGTATAAGCATAGGTGTGAGCTCTTGCTTGTTGCTATGATTATATTTGGGAATAGATAGTGGTCTTTGCAATATAAATAACTGGAAGCGAGTCACCGTGTAGTCACTTACATGCTCACACAAAGGCTGTTGCTGTAAATAAATGTTTTCTCCTGTTTAAATAGGGCCTAATGAGCCGTTGAAAGCATTTAATGGAAAGTATTAAAAAAAAAGTTATTTCATGTTGTTCGTCATTGTTTATCAGAGGGCTTTTATGTTCTGATTTACTGTAATATGACATACAGTAAGTTAGTGAAGAGCAGCACTACTGAATTATAATCAATGGAGATGAAGAATTTAAGTATTAGTCATGACTAGGGCTGAAACTAGTCATTATTTTCATTACTGATTATAATGTTGATCATTTTCTCAATAAAGCAATGATTGTTCTGTCTATAAAATGTCAGAAAATCATCTACAATTCCTCAGAGCTGAAAATGACCTTTTCAAATAGCTTGGTTTCTCAGACTAACAATCAAAAAATCTTAAAATAGTTACTTAGCTATCACATATGATGGAGAAAAACTGCAAAACCTTAAATCTGGAACCATTTTTGCTTGAACACTGACCGAAATGATGAAAATAGTTGTCATTAATCGACGACTCATTTCAGTTCTCTTATGTTGCATAAGTCAAATTTTGCTTCTGACATGAATTTCTTATGTCACTGAGCTCTAAATCTAGATAAAAACAGAAATACAAAGAGACCAGAATCCTCTGGCCCTCTTAATCCAGCCTGTAGCTTTGTTCATTGCAAATCAAGAGCTGCCTTGTTACAGTCATTTTTGCTGCTAAAGGTACAACCATAACCATAAAATTGTGTTTCCTGAAGGCATTGTGTCTGAATTACAGCAACAGTATATAGTCAGTTCCAGGATGTTGCTGATGGTTATATACTGAACATTTTCTCACTGTAGCAAATGTTTTTCAGTGTGAAAACAGGTTAAATCACACCATGTAAACAAGTGGTATTTTCTTTGTGTTGCAAATGAAGTTCGAGAACAGATACAGTTTGATGTAGAAGTTCATTTTTTCAGACACTCATGGATTTTACCCAGAGCACTTCTGACATAAGATACTCTGTGTGCTTGGAAAAAAGGGAAAGGTTGAAAGGGTAAGAGTTCACTCCTAAACTTTTTGCTTTGCAGTGTTCTTTGTAGCAAAGTTTTAAACCAAACTTAGAGAGTGCAATGTCTGCTAAGGACACACAATTTTATTTTTTTTCTTCTTAGATTTGTAACATTAGTTGCATAATAATTGTTGCAGTTTTTTCTGCACCATGATGCATCAAAATACACTTATAGACAATATAATTCTGATTTTGGAAAAATGTCTGAATCATGTTTTTTTTAAAGTCTTTGTATGAAGATGGATTGTGCAAAATCACTGTCACTGTCATTACCACCCAGTAATGACTATGTACAGTATAGGGCAACTACTGTACAAGACATATCAGCATAATACCAGATTTAGCTGGGACAACACCACAATTATGACAACGTCCAAGATTTATGCCATATTTTATGAAATAATATTAGGAAAGTGGTATAACAAGAAACAAATTCAGAACTTTTTTTTTTGTTCAAACAATCACTACTATGTACTAAATTTGTTGTGGTGTTATTTGTGTGTCGGTGTAATCTTTATACACCCCTGTAAGCATTTCAAGCGATTTAGGTTAATTGTCTCTCACACAGAGGTATTTTCCTTCAAACCGACACATACAACTCTGTAGCCAAAGGTTCTGCGCATGGAGGATGTTTCCAAAGATGCTTCACTCAGACAAATAAATACATCACTATTAGCGCTGAAGTGACAGAGGTGTGTTTCTGAGTGGTCATTAAAAATGTGAAGGATCACCCCAATTACCCAGGCAGTGGCCTTTTAGTGACAGGGCCTCTAATTAGTGCGAGAAGTATCTATCTCTATGGAGAAAACTGAGAAGAGAAATGCTGTGAATGAGAAAAGGGTGGGTCATTGCAGCTCTGAGGCTCTAAGAGGGGTGCTTATGTATAATTAACTTGATACGATGGCTTAAGTATGTAGAAAAATATGTGTAATTGAGTCTTGTCACTACAAATGGACATTAGCAAAGAAATCCACGCAGCAATAGAATTATTGTACATTACTCCAGTAGTTTATGACAGTTCAGACAAGGTTGTAGAAAACAGTTCGTTTTTAGTGCTAGATCCGTAAGAGCGAATACTCTAATCTCTAATGTCCTCAGGAGACACAGCTTAGAGTTTTTTCATTAACAGAAAAGGAGAGTATAATTTAGTGGGCTCTGCCTATCGGTTTGAGCTTTTGCTCTCAAATATTTTACTTGTAAATTGCCTTATTTCATAGTAATGTTACCATTTCCACACCGGAAAATGTGCTCAAACCCCCGGAATACCGTCCTGAATGTGGTCACATTGTGAGTGAAGTTAGACTTCCATTTCTCCTGGATCAGCTTTAAAATGGTTCATGTTCTTAAGTCGAAGCAGACTTCAGCTTCACAACCATAAAATGAAATATAGACTTGTTTGTTTGCAATATCACATCAAGTTATGGATTTTGCCGTGTACAATGTATCATCCTAAAAATGAAATGAAGAAAAAAATGCAACCTTGAGCCAGACTCTATTAAGTCTGTATTTTTTGGGGGGGTTTTATTTTTTTTATTTGGTCTTTTCCAAGTTAATGGTCCTTTGCTTAATACTTTGCTTAAAACTGTATTAGCGCTGCCCTTTGGTTCTGCAGTTATAGAAGAATAGATGGCTATGTTATTATATTTTGTCAGAGGGTGAGCTAGATGAACCAAACTCATTTTTACCTAAAAATGAAGCAGCTTGCTGTGAATGTACTTCTAAATTGATTAATGAAGAATTGTCATCACCATTTCTTTGCTTCATTTTATTTGTCACAGACTATCAAAGGTGCACTACAGTATTATAAATCTGAAATTTCCTTGTGTTATCCTGCCTTACTTTTTTATCATTAAAATTCACTATAAAAAAAAGCCTTGTGTGTGTAACTGTGAGTGCAGTGTGTGAGTAACGCAACACAGCAGCACTCCTTATTTACCACAGGCTTCTTCATGTTGTCACAGTGAGGTGAGCTGCCGTCAACTGCCATTAGCTGTTAAAATAACAAAATATCTCTGGAGACTTCTCTCATTTCTTTAAACAAGTTCACCAAAATTACAGGGCAACCACTTTTGAAGCAGCGATGACAGGTTGAATACACCGACTGTAGAAAAACATGAAGGTGACATCTGTAACATAACTCACAGGTCTCTCAAGGCTTGCTGCAATCCTTTAATTGGAGGCAGTCTATTAAAATTTTGTCCAAGATGAAAAAGGATGGATGGCACTGAGGAAGCACCAAACAACATGAGTGTGATAGGCCGGGACTCCAGTCAATCGAGGAAGAATTCTTGGAAATTTATTTTTATTTAATCTGTGACTTTTTTTTTTTTTTTTTTTTTTTTTATTACAACAAAGATATACATTTGGAGATGTGAAACTAGTCACTGAGATCATCATGTCTTCTGGAATTTAATGACATCCGGCCCTTTATTGAAGCATCTTTTAGGAACAATTAGTTTTGACCAGACAGTATGGTGACCACTTAGTTTAAAGCAATAAAAGCAAGGATGCAATATTACAGCTGTCTTTCTTTTTTTTTTTGCACTTTTTTAAAGACCCAGTAATTCAGTTGTCCACCTGTTAACTCTAAATTTAGCCTCATGAAGAGACTCCACTGGCATTTAAACACAGACACATAAATTAAACCGAGATCCATCCAACGATGGCAAAATTTCAACCCTATTAAACATGCTGTCGCTAATTCATGAGACGGAAATGTCTGGAAAAGGTGCAGTTTTGCTAAATTGCGCTTTATCAAAGTGACCTGTTAGTGAAATGCATGTCAAAGCAAAGCTCACACTGGTGTGTAACACATCTATTGTGCTCAGATAATAATGATCCTGTGATATGTGCACTAAGCAGGATCTATCGAAGCATTCATCACTTTCCTCTTTCTAAGCTCTCTCTTTTCCTCTTGGCTCTCTGAGCCACTTTACATTGGCACCATATTGACAGTCTGCACAGGGTTGACAGAATGGATCTGGAGCATGAGAATTGATTAAATGTTCCATTTGATCACAGACTTTCTGAATAAGATGGATGGCCCTGACAGAAAAGATACAAGGGGGTGAATTGATTCCCATGACTTGCATACACTTACTGCTCATGCACACAGGTGCACACATTTATAGTGTCTGAAAATAAAGTTCTAATTTCTTGATTTTACGTTTCTTTTTTTTTTTTTTTTTGTCCACAGATAAACTTGCAGAGGAGAATGCGGGTCACGGGCCTAATTACCCAGGGTGCAAAGCGTATCGGCAGCCCGGAGTACGTCAAGTCTTACAAAGTAGCCTACAGTGATGACGGAAAAACCTGGAGAACATACAAAGTCAAGGGCAAAGATGAGGATATGGTGAGACACGCACGTGGGCACACAAACACAGACATGCACACCCATTTTCATCTCTCCCTCTCTTTCCCTTTAGCTTCCCGCTCTGTAACACACAGGCACACACTCGTACACATGCACACACGGTGACTAGAGACTATGCACTCAGTCAAGGGCAGGGTGGAGGACGTGATGAGATGGCTTTTTAATTAGCTAGCACACACCGGGCCCATCTTGCTGCCCCTTACCCCCTCCACTTTTATGACTTCTAGATTGAATTTTTATACTATTTGGGGATGAACAGCCACCAAATAGGCCACACAGCTTTCTATCATTCCTGACAGCAAACCACGGCTGTCCTCTATTTGGCTGAGCTCCGAATGACCCTGACTTCCAAACTTGTTCTCAAATTTATTACGCAGAACAATACTGCTGGAATTGAATATTCTATGATTTTGATTTTATTCCTTGTCTGTCTTGTCTTTTGCTTTCAGTCAAAATGTGTAATTACCGTACATAAAGCAAGAATGTGCATGATTGAGTGTAAATTTGTATACAGTAGTTTTGGAGGTGCAGGTTGTAACTGTATGAGCAGAGTGGGACAAATACCTGTGTAATAGGACCTGTGGGTGTGTTTGAAGCAGTTACAAGCCCTGATACTTGACCTAATATAAGTTGTTGTTTTTTTACTTTGACCTGTTGCCACCCCGTGACTGCTATTTCCTATATCGCATGAACACACCGCTCTGTCTATCCATAGCTTTCTCTTTCTCTGTCCCTTCCTCTCCGCACCTCAGACTTACAGACTATCAGTCACTCAAGTCAAAGAGTTTCTGTCAGACTATCTCAGGTCATTTGGATAAAACACTCCAGAAGGTATGGCGATATAATTGGAGCACTAATTTAAAACACACAACTGTTCTTATGAATTACGGGCTCAAATGGTGCGAGAAATTGTCTGTTTTCCCCTGTAATTCTAGCTCATTGACCTTGAATGACAGCAATTTGTTGAGTGTGGAGTAGACACTAGAGACAGCGCCAGATCGACTGCCACATTACGGTAAAACTGATCTGCTTCACCATCCTCCCCACCCCCATCTGCTGTTATTTCATCCCCTGCAACAGATTTTCAGAGGAAATGTCGATAACAACGCTCCATCGGCCAACTCCTTCACCCCTCCCATTGAAGCCCAGTACGTGCGCATCTACCCCCAAGTCTGCAGGAGGCACTGTACCTTACGCATGGAGCTGCTCGGCTGTGAGCTAACAGGTGAGTGAGTTGAACTAAATCCTTCCAACTGTGTACACAAAGTCAGCATAAGATGATTTGAAAATCCACTGCAGTACGCCTCCTGCAAGGTTGCATTTTTTTTTTTATGTGGTAACAACACAGAAAATATACCGTTTTTTGACGTTTTTCTTTTTTTGGTTTGGGTTGTACCGTCAGTACGGTTAGAGCAAATGTGTTTGTGTTTATTGTTACCAGGCTGTTCTGAACCACTGGGAATGAAGTCAGGCCATATCCAGGACTACCAGGTCATGGCCTCCAGCATCTTCAGGACGCTCAACATGGACATGTTCACCTGGGAGCCCGGGAAGGCCCGTTTGGACAAACAGGGCAAGGTCAATGCTTGGACAGCTGGACACAGTGATCAGTCACAGTGGCTACAGGTAAGATGCTATCTGAGCTCAACCTGTTATCTGTTGTACTGTAGAGTTTAGATCAATATATTTGAAGGAAAAAAAAAACAACAGCCAGCCCTCTTATTATAGATAGCTGACTTTCACTCTGCTAAAGGATTAGCTCTTACCTCCCTGGCATAATAATTGATGGTGTGTACATGGTAATGCATGCCAATGGATTCAATTATATTTCATAGCGAAATACTTCATTGATGGGTCAGTGTCAATTGTGAATGGAATTATATCTTAAAATCCTTCCTCTATTAGCTAGCTCTTAGTATCATTCTTCGAAACAGTCAGTAATAGGTAGTCATCTCTTATTTTTTTCCGTGCCAGTCTTTTTGAATCCAACACCCACGCTGCCTCTGTTGGAGGAGTTTAGCCCTGTTATCTTTGGCTGCAGCCCAGACTTCCCATCTCTATGAAACCGGCCAATCCATTTGTTTTCATTACTGTAACTGATGGCTGAAAATGTATCCTGTAAGGGACAAGACATGTCTCTAAGTGAACATTTACAACCCAGTCTTTCTGCTTAACAATATGTGAGACTGATCGAAGCTGAGGGAATTTAAGATACATATCAATCAGACTCAATCATGCCCAGCATGCCCTCATGTATGGCCTCATGTATTGGATTTTTTTCCCCTTTTCTTTTAAGATAAAATGCCATAAATGCTTTTTGCTTTTAGGGTGAGAAACCATGGCGTACTTCAACCTGTAGAACTGATAGCATTGAAGAAATTGTGATGTGGATCATCTTCTCAGGGAATTGAAGATCAGAGTGATTTCTTTGATTTCTTGGTCTTTCTCCTGCACTTGCGCTCCATACACACCACCTCCCTAGCAGTGACACAGTTAGCACTCTGTAGTCACACTGACTTGTCTGGCCATTATTAGATTGGTCGGTTCTTGAGTCAGATATGTTTTTTATTACGCTGAAAGCCTTTTGCTGAGGGTGAGGGTATGCAGCAGGGGCTGTGTGTCGGAGGAGACAGGTACTTAGCCGGGCCCCATCCAGGCCAGGGAGCTCGGCTAAGCAAAATTGATTGCTGTGGGTAAGGGAAAACTTGTGGTCTCATATTACATGCTGTGCCGGCAGGAAAGGGGTGATGCTATACAGAAGCAGTGAGAAAATCAATGGCTTCCACTGCCAAGGCCAATTTCTGTGCACACAGGTATATACAATATCTGGCTTCTGAAAAGTAGGCATTAAGAGTAATATACTGTAGAGTCAGGTTTCACATTTATATTGATACAGCTGTTGGAACTGACCAATTTTTCAAATTTACTGATCGCTTTATATGCATTTGTTGAACTTCCACCATCCTCGTCTTCTTTATGCTGGTTGCCATGGCAAATAATTGATTCTCAGTGACATTACTGAATGACTTTAAACCTTAAAGATTAATGGAATTAATCAGCCTTAATGACAAATTAAGTATTCCTATTAATCAAGACAACTGCTCTGCTGTGGAGTGGAGTGGAAGCAGCGGGGGAACTCTTTACAGACACCGAATATCAAATGGGGTTTCTTGATATATAGGACTGGACAAGATTGTACTTGAATTGCAAACAGTGGATTCATCATCTGATGCACATATTTTGTCTTTTAGCCTGCACCAAGCACTTTTGGTACGACGACAAAGTACAACTTTCCTTTTCTATATTTTGTGTTTGTATTTTTTGACTTATTAGTTGTTTGCCATACGTATTTCGGGTGGTGTTTTGTCAGGCAGGCACTGTTCATTGGCAGTACAGTGTTTCTTAACTCATAAATTAGCACATTGCTCAACTGAGCGATGTTATCCATTATAGCAACAAACAGCTCAAATATTTAATGAATCTTTTGAATGTAATCACTCAGAGTAATATGTTGAGATCAGCACACTAAATACTTCAGAATTAAAAATTTCTGCCCACAAATCACTGCAAACTGTAATCGAAACAAACACACCAAGAATTGGACTTGTTTCTGGGGTGTCAAAGCTGGTTATTCTAGCCTGGCAGGAGATAAAATTACACAGAGGGAGACTGAACCAGAATCTTTCAAGATGTTTTCAAGAGAGGAGCTGTGGCTGTCAGACTGAGCTGCCAAGAGTTCCAGCTGGCATAAGCTGATTAGTTAATTGTGCACATTAACATGTCCACATAGCAAAGAGAAATTGCCAGAGAGACATTAGCTACTTTTCTGTTTCACAGTGTCCCTGCTAATGCAACATTTTTTTTTTTGGTGGATTATGGTAAACATCCATCAGACAAAGACATAAACAAGCTTTTAATTTAGTGAGCATGTCTCCTCATCTCACATCTCTTAACTCTGTTGGAAGGGGACGTAGCTTCCAGGTGGTATCTCCACTGACAGAAAGTGAACCTGAGGACCTGAAATAAGTTTTGTGTCCTCTGCTGAATTGCAGAGAACAAATACCTTAGTCAGACACCTAGACTCACTCATCCAATCTTTCTGCTGAGCTTTGAGGTACAGATAACTACCACTGATAGGCTTGGTTGTTACATTTATTATGTTATTTAAAATAAAACTTCAAATTACATCAAACTTCTTCACATTTATATATTGCATAAGTCTAATGTGGTTCCAATTTGGAATGACATTCTGACATTGATCTGAGACCACCTGAAGTTCTGAGTTAAACTTCAACAAAAATGTCCAACAGCATGTTAAACTGTAATGTAGCTATACCACGGATATCGAGACACTGTTCACAATTAAGAGACTGAAGAGAAGTATTGTGAAAGCAATGAATGCCTCTGTGCACGGTGAGAGTAGAGTGGCACTCAGTGGAGTGCATACCTCCGCCAACGCCACACAATCTTACACGTCTGTCAGATCCAGATTATTATCCGCACCAAATTGTACAAAGTCATAGATCTCAACACCATAAATATGACAGATTTTTTTTACGTTAACGTCAATACATTATTTCCGTAGAAATTGACGAATGTGTTGAAAAAAAAAAAAAGCTCCATCTCAAGGAAAGTGATAAAGGTTTCCTGGATCTTCCCCTTTGACTGTATCAACACGAATATTGTACGGGCTCTTCCCTGGCCCAGGCCCCATCCCTCCAAATTGGTTCATTACTTTTTGCGTAATCCTGTTTCTTAAACAGACAGACATGGGTGAAAACATAACCTCCTTGGTGGACTTGAATTCATTTTGTATTTTATAATGTTTATCCTTCTCCAAATGCACATCTCTCACTTCACTTTCTTATGTGTAGTTGAAATAAAGAGAGCATTTCTCTAATAATCTGAACATGTATATAATATTTGAGTTGCACAGTCCGTGTTGTTCTATCTTCAGTGATTCATTCAACACTGTCAGACTTGTAATCCCTAGCCATGAAAAGGTATCAGTTTGATAGTTAGCTATGAGCAGGACGTTGGCTGAATAACTATGTATTGTTACTGAAAATAAGATGAAAAATATCACATATCACGGGTCCCACATGACTCGCATTGTATTTACCTGAGGAAAACTGCATGTTTCCTCACATTTGTTTTCTCTCCTATCGGGAAATTGTCCTTTGTCTGTTAAACAGCATCTAAACAAGCAGTTTTACGGATATGATCATTGCTTTATAGGTACCATTTAGGCACGGTTGTAAAACTGCACTGCTATATAACTTCACTTTTGGCTGTTGCCTTACACTGTTTCCAGTATTTCCCTAGTTTCAAGTGGGAGTTGCCAGTGCAGTCTTGTAAGAACAAGAACCCTTGCTAGGTTTATGCCAACACAACCAACTGTGTTGGCATAAACACTGTAACATGAACATGTGTGCAATGTAATTTAGTCCAATAAACAGCCTATGTAATTCCATGGAGTCCGATCCTCATAAGGCATATCGTGTACAACTATACAGTAAATAATGATGCAGTATAGTTTGTTTTATTTTAATACCATCCCAACATGTAGTGTACCACTGAATGGTGCTGTGTAGACATTTATCATCCATCACTTTATTTTCAACTTGTTATACTTATTTGTAGCCTGCAAAGGTTACAAGCTATGAAGGTAATTCCGTTCTGGTGGTTCATTTGCTATCCCTTGTCTCCAAGGTTTTCACACACAATTATCTCCTTTAAGTGATAAATATATGTGGTTTGTGGCTATGGCACCCTGATAATCACCTCTGCCTCTGTTGATGCAGAGTGAGCTAAAAAAAAAAGTGTGTGTAAAAAAAAAAAAAAGAGTAAAACAAATTACAGTAGCCCTTGTGAAAATGGTTGGTGCTAATATTTAAATTCAACTTAAAGTCATTTATACATATCAGTGCATGATCTGGCTAATGTGGTAATACAGCTGCAACATGACATCCTTTTTTGCTGACATGTTATTGCCTGAGAAGGTGATGCATACATGCAACTTTACCTGTGTCATCAGGATCTGGATCTAAGACACAAATTCAGTCTCTGTGGTTTCTATAATTAAATAAAACATTTCATGTTGTACATAGGTGTACAAAAATTCTACTACATTACACAGACTTACCCGGGAATATCACAAAACAGTGACATTGTTGTAACTGTTTGGTTTGAAGCAGATTTTTGAACCCAAAAGAAAACGAGCAGCTGCAGGCAGGAGTAGAATTTAGCTGTATTTTTTTTTTTTTTTTTAATTGAAGGCAGTGCAGTAAAATCCCATGAACTTGAGTAAATGTACGTAGACTAACAAATGCAGAGCAGAGCACACATAACAATTAAGCAAATGACTACTGCCAGAGTGGAGGCTTGCATAGGCAGATGCTGATGAGGTAAATTGTGGCAGCTTAGCAGGTGAGGCACTGCATGCACATGGGGGAACAAAGTGTCTCTCTGCAGGAACACGCAGGACCAAGGAGAAAGCACGGTGGGAGACTATAAACCAAGACAGAGGACACAAAGAAAAGTGGAGAGATATAAGTAATGCGACCTATCACAGTCACTGCTGTAATAACACTGGCAGGAGCACTCGACAGGCTCCTGTCAGTGTTATTACTCTAGCACCAGTTTACCTGCATGCATTTCTTGATTGCCAATATCATAGTTTCTTTCCACTGGTGACAGTTTAGAGCGGCATGCAAAGTGATGGAGTCTCTGACTGTTGAGGAAAGGGTGCTTCCCTCATAATGAATGACTACCATGATGGAGTCATGAAACTTTGCTTAAGCCCCACATACACAGTACTTTGGCCTCAAGAAACCAGAGAATAAGGGTGTAAGAACAATAAATGGCGCCGCCATGTAAGTGTAGTTTTTGCTGGTAGAAGTTGGCAATCATCAGAAAACTGTATGACAGAACTGGGTTGCAGCCATTTTTTTCCCTGACACTGGCAAAATCCATTTGTCCTGTATATGGCTGAAGCCAAGCAAGGAGGTGGTCCAGACACTGAATTCGTACTTTTCTGACTTTGACAAAAGAAACTCATCCTCCACCACATGTGGAGTTTGGTGTTGAGGGGACCAGCAGAAAATAACATCCAAACACACAGAGACAAAGCATTAGAATCATGAAGCACAACAGAGTTTTGAATACAGCAGGAGGATAAGAGATCCTGCAGTAGATGGCATTACAAGGTACTGTGTGGTTTAAATGTCACATTCCACTTACTCCCTTGATAAATGAACATTAGGTGATACAAAATGCATGAGTCAACCAGCAGAGAACTGTGGTTTTGTTAGTGTTAAAACTTCTATAACCAGTACTGTCTTGAGAGACCTGAATTTATCTATAAAGAAGAACCCAGCAGGCTAGCCAAGACAAGGGATGGATGAACTCTGCAGCTAAAGCCTTCTCGATGTATGTCACCATGGTTATCATTTTGGGCCTTGTAAAATATTACAGTCTAGGGGGGAATAGCCCCTGGTCTTTCATGGAGAAAAGTGCCTCCTGGAAAGGGTTTGTGGGATCCCACAAGGTCATAGAGAAAAATGAGGGTACTATCTCATATTCGATACATTTAGCTCAGTGACACCGGCTTTAACCAACTAAGAATCCTAGAGAGAGCGGTGTGACAGTCCCAAAAGATTGTTAATCCATGCTAGTGGCTGCCACTGGATACCAGAGGAGACTGCCAGCAGGCTGAATGTCAGTATAGTATAGTATAGTATAGTATAGACTTGTCATGTTCAGGCTGGGCATAGTAAGTGGGCATAATGCCAAGCTGCATTAGGACACCTTCTACTTCCCACCTCATCTCTTTTTCGTGACTGACAGAACCTTTTCTGTCTCAACTTACTCACAGCAAATTATCACCGGTCAATTTTGCTTAACTGACAGAAGCAGGTTTGTGTCTGCTGGCTGACCTTATACATGCATCTGACACATGTATATGTTTTAAACAACATTGTAAACAAACACGAGAAGGCAAGTAACTGTTTAGTTTGGGAAGCCGTCAAATTAACAAATAGAATCACAGGAACATTTTAAATGCAAATGACAACTGATGAACTAATGAGTAACAGTGAGAGGTGAGCCACTGTAATGTGTGGACATCAGTGATTCCCTCTGTTGAGGAAAGGCAAGGGCGGATGGAGAGGCAGAAGCAGAACTCAGGACAGCTGAAGTCAGTGAAATTTATTTTGCAGAGAGCAAATCTTAAATGAAATCAATTTGGCAAAGAGCAGTGTTAATGGATTTCACTTTTAGTTGTTTAGCTTTTACTGTGCTTAAAGTTCCCGAGATTTGAAGCAATAATAAGTTCAAATAAAAGCTACATTTTTTGTAGCCAGAAATCTTGCAACCATTTAGTCCGTCTTTATTAAATACATACATGTGGTAATTTATTTTGATATAAAGATGTATCAAACATTAAGAATTATTGGGATAATTATAAGCAAAATTTATAGTGTGAGATTTGAGGTTAAAAAAAACAGGTCAATTTGAAATAAAATGGTGTTGTCATAGAAACAATTATTCACAGCTTAAATGGTGAATCTGTTTCAGTATCAGTCGTGAGTTTCAAGTGCTTTTTATCATTTAGCTTTCTGCACTTTGGTGTAATTGTGTTAAAAAAGTATTCATCAACCTGTAAGCATGTAAAAGTATGTTTTATTTAATTATTTGCAGAAATTCATAATTACAACAAGTGTAATTATTTAAAAGTGTAAATCAAATAGAACAAATTAATATACTAAACACCCCAGCTGTTACTACCACTGGATACTACAGATTCAGTGCATGTTGACATTTCACATAGAGCATTGTCCCATGTGGAGCAAAGGCTAGCAGGAACAATGAGTAGAGGTAATGCAAGATTGATTCCCATTCAGTGCCTGTGAACGTGTATTTGTTGTAATCAAAGCGGGTATTATCATTACACCAATTTTTCCGAGCACAGCTTCCTAATCAAATCGCTACCTCAAATACAGCGCTGCTGACGGCGAACTCTATTTCTTTTAATCAATAGAATTAGCAGGGTGTTTGTTTCATCCATCCACAGAGAAGAATGGCTTTAATTTGTCCCATTGAAACTATCATCTCTTCTTGAGTGTTTATGCAGCACAGATGAAGCGTGTCCTTTCTAAAAACAGAAAAGCTGCCTCAGAGAGTGTAAAGGCATTGTTGCATGAAAGGATTTAAGAGGGATTTTGATCATCTGGAATAGCAATGATCATGTCTTTATTTCAAGAACAAGACACTAGTACTTTGTTGAAAGTACTTGCATGGGAAAATGGACAGTAAGACTTTATAAGGAATTTTCAAGGGTGAGTTGTCTTCTGTGTCCTTCAAGCTTGATCCTCCCCACAATGGAAAACACAGTCCTTAAAACCATGAATTGTTTCGACAGCATACAGAGTATATCATCTTAAATCCAGTATTTATATTACTGTCCTACCATGTTGATCGGGTAGAAAATAGATAAAAGCAATTGTCCCTGCAGATCTCACTGTTCAAAGTCATAGTAGTCACACTAAATACATGCTTTATTCTAGCGGCTGCTCTGCGTTTTATCATTATTTGTTCTACTACTCTACACACAAAGCTGAATCAATAGGAACAGCACCTGCAGCCAAGTATTCTTGCTGAACTAATTAAAGAAACAGAATGTTAGAGGGACAACGTCTCCAGGTGGTTTCTGTTGCAATCAGTGAGAAGCACACAACCATTTAGCCACAGCTGTGATGCTGGAAAAAATATGAAATGTATGAAACACTGGCTTGAGCATACCTTCTAATCTCTCATGCTGCAACTACACGTCTGTGCATGTAAACTTCATTTGCCTTCAACCTTCACAGGAGTTAGCAACACTGTTTGGTATCCAACACAACGCTGATAGGATTTAGTTGGATTTCCCACCGAGCGATCAATTTGTCAGTGTAAATAGAAACAAAACAATTAAGAGTTTTAACACCAAGTTGAATTCCTGCTTCCTTCTGTTATCAGATATGCAGCTATGTTGTCTTTGTTCAACTCTACTCAATTCAGTTTTATTTGTGTAGCGCCAAATCACAACATACATTATCTCAAGGCACTTAAGACCTTACAATATTATACAGACGAACCCAACAGTTCCCCAATTATGATGATGATAATAAATAATAATAATAATAATAATAATAATAATGATAACAGATGAAGTGTCAGATCTGGATTGTGCAGCTCTGAGGTCAGAGATATCTGCAGAATGAGGGCCGAGAGAGAGACACAGAGCACAAAACTATGGGAAAGAGAAAATACAAAGTTAATGACATGCTGTAGATATAATTGCATGAGAGGGAGAGAGGGCTCAATGCATCATGGGAGTACCCCCAGAAGTCTAGGCCTATAGCGGCAACATCTGAGCTGTGGCACTGCCCACTTATAAAAAGCTTGGGAGCCAGGATAACAGATGTAACAATGTCTGTCTGTCTTCTGAGCCAGTACTTGCTTCTGCAGATGTGCCAATACATGTAGCCATGTACAGTGTGCACAGTAATAAGACTTTTTTACAAGATGGAGGATCATATTAATTGAGACTGTTGTGGGTCATTACCAGTCTTCTATAGAGGAGCATATCAGATGGGGCCAGTCTGATACCAGATATCTGAATGCTCACGACCCAGTTAGAGACGCCATCAACTTGCAAAATTTATTCTAATTTGAACAGACATAAATTTGGTATGTTGCTTCAAAAATTTTGCCCACAGCTATTGCTAATTCAATCATCTTGAAACATTATCCAAGAATTCAAGAAGAATCTTAGAAAGAATCCACACTAATTTGAAAACATGCCTGATGTAAATTTCATTAAGGCATTATCGTCAGAGCCTCATTTTAACCCTGTCCAATATGGCTCTTTCTTTGCTCTATTTTATTCAATTTCCCTGCAGCTAGTATGCTGATTCAATTAGCTTCCAAATGAAGTTACGGAGGGGATGGTAAATCCATCTGTTTCCCTGATTCAGTCGGGTGGTTTTTTAGTGTCCCCTCCCCAACTATACCCTTAAATGTACAGATTTGCTTGGAACCTGTGTAATGGTACTCTTTTGTTTTCATTATCCAAGGAAGCCATCTTATCCTTCAACACCACATCCTGATTCTCATCTCCCTCTTGCTCTCTCCACCTCTCTGTCTCTCTCGCTCTCTCTCGCTCTCAGCTAACGTAGGATGCATTTATCTGTTTTATCTTGGTATGATTGATTCATGAGTCTGCAGCACCGCCAGCTGTAATCGTAGGATCTGCAGGAATTGTCAGAAGTGAAGGCACCAGAGCTTAAATCAGTGCAGCTGAGATTGGGTCCAGTGTGTTCTGCATGTATATCTCATGTTTCCAGGGTGTCTCTAAGCCATCTCTTGACAAACGGTGTATCCCCTACTCAATTCCATATGGTTAAGTCAGACATCTTTATGTTTTGCACCCACGAGAGTATGGACTGCACTTAAGCAGCACTTCTACATTCTATAGGATTATTATTAATTCAGAATAGTCCAAAATTAAGATAAGGTATTAATTCATTTCAGGGTGAGTATTGTCTTGCAGAGACCACTTATGTCCGTAATTACTATCTATTTTTGTAATTTCACGGTTGCCTTTTTTATTGCGTGTGAAGCACACCATGTTTTTTTGTGCAGTGTGTGTGTATGTGCACACATGTGTGAAAATTTGATATGAATATTTTATATACCATGTGAGAGGCAGGAGAGGGGAGAGAGGAGCAAGGTATGATGAGCTGTGTAGTGCAGCAGCCTGTGTCATAAAACATTTTATTTTTAACTCACCTATTTTGTAGGAGCTTTAAAAACCTGTATCATCATTGTTAGAATAGGAACACCAGACTTTAGATCATTAAACTATTTCACATTTTACACCTGCTTAATATTCTGCCAGAAAGCAGTTGTTTTTTTCCTCCAGCATGAATTACAGATTTGACTCCAGACAAGATCACACGGAGAGACAGACTACTTTAGATTTTATCGGTGTCCATCACATGTCTACTCACAGTGAACATTAAACAGAGTGTGAAATCCCCCTACTCCCTTACTAGTGCAGTGTCAAGGCCATTTTTTACGCATATGGATCTGAATCCTTCACTTCACTCAAACTGACACGGTATGCAACTCACTGGTTGTACAGATGCTGTTCTCCTTGCTGTAATAGCTTTAAATGATCCAGACCACCATGGTTGATTTCCTCGCTGTTCCTTTTGCCATGGCCAATTCCCTTCCCCGGTTCCTGCAACCACTTAGACATAAGTTGACATGCTGAACTGAGGCTCCATCTGTTTTATGGCTGCGTGCTCCGAGTGGCCTACTAGAATAGGATTTCAGGTCCTAATGTTTGTGCTTTGATACACTGGGTTTGATTGAGGGCTGCCTTTGTTTTGGAAGAAAAAAACAGGAATTAAATAATACTTTAATGTGCACTTTCTATTTTAGAGCACTTAAGTTACGGTGTTAAATTATAAATGGAAGGAAAAAAAAAAAAACAAGCTGACCACGCAGGTGTTTGTGTTGCAAACTGATAGGGAGGGGATGGGTCACTTTTCAATCCAGGCTGTGTTACGATAAAATGTTTGCATTTATAGTCATACATAACACAGCCTCACCAATTTACCTTTCTACCACTTCTCAAAGGGATTAAACAAGCAGCATTTGTTAAGGACAGTCAGATATGCTAACGTTCACAGTGACAATGCTAACATGTTGATCTTTACCAGGTACAGTGTTTGCCATGGTCACCGTGATGGTGTTTTAGCAGGCTCGCATTTCCTGATCAACATTAAACACAAACTGCATCTGAGGCTGATTGTAACATCATTAGTTTTGAAGGTACTTGGTCATAAACCAAAGTATTGAAATTTTGACACGGTATCACCAAAGTTATTGCAGTTATTCCGGTCACAACAATACATGTTATAGTTGTCGAGATATTTCACTCAAAGCCACTGATGTCAGTCACACAGTGGCATTAGAGGAAAAATCAGGGGATCACCAATGTAATTAGAATACATCCTCTGACGATGAATGTTTATAAAAAAAAAATGTTAAACCAACCCACCCAGTAGATATTGACATGTTTCACTAGATAAATGAAAATATTGGCTTGCTTTTGGAGAAGATAGGGGATCACCAAGTAGAAGTCATCCTCTGGGTACCATGAATATCTGTTTTAAATTACATGGCCATGGCTGTAGGGTTGATTCCACCATCCCTACAGTCATGCCGCAAGCACAGCTAAAATTGTTTGAACTGTGAGTATACGGTTCTTGAAAGGTATTTCTTCTGGTCTTTGCTGATTGCTATTCTTTGCACAGCAGGTGTACTGTGAAGAGGGAAAAACTGTAGATATTTTTTAGAGAGAATAAGGAAGACTTAATTTCAGTTACATGCAGCATTGGTTCATGCAAGTGTGCTGGCCTAAAGACTAGAGTGCATAAGAGAGGGAAATAATGCATAGCAATGTTCATGCCATGTAAAACTGTTTACAAATTTTGTGTGCCTGCCGCCACTTTGCATTCAATCAGTCACTACACAGTTCTTTTCTCTTATTTATGTCCCCAGCATTTTGGCTGTAAGATCTGCCTGGTCCGGCCAACCAGCTGACTCTTGTAATGCGCTGCCAAAAGTCATCTTGCTCTGCAACAAAGACGCGTGTCCTCATGTCAGGACAGCTTATTCCACATGGAGATGTTTCTTTCAGCAGAGTGTTTGACTCACATCCCACACTGAGCAGTTTCAAAAATACTGCAAACAAGTCAAATTTCAAACAACAAGGAAAATGTTTAAGTTTTTGCTGGAAGGTGGTCAGTGCCACAGTGGTCAGTCTAACACAGTATGCTTTCTCTCCATGACATTGCCTATAGCATTGAGCATAGTTGAGGCCCTATACAATCCTCAATGCTCCCAGGCAACTCTGAGTCACACTTCAGACTGTCCTTGCACTGTGAGCGCACTCAGCGGGCATTTAGACCTTCTGACACCCCACCGGCCCATGGAAACAAAAGTGCCAGAAAGAGGATTCAGTGTGTGTGTGTGTGTGTGTGTGTGTGTGTGTGTGTGTGTGTTTGTGTGTTTGCACCATGTGTGTGCCACATAATAGCCTCAGAGAAATTGGAAAGGAGGACTTCATGTCAACGTCAAAAACACAGGACTGTGTGCTACTGAATGGAGCCTGTTAGACTTTAATGTTAAGTCCAACACAACATGACAAACCATGAGTAGTTACAGACACACAAAAATGATGAATCACACAATACTGTAGAAGAAGAAACAAATAAAGAAAGTTGATTGAAAGAATGTGTGAGAGGAAGAGAGAATTAGTCATAATGTAGTAATGGAGAATGAGACCCCGTCCTTAACCGTACATCCATAAACAGTGTACATGAAGGTTTAGATTGTGTTTAGTGTAATGGGATAATGAGAAGATCTAACCTGTAGTGACGACCAGAGTAAGTGAGTGATTTTTATACAAACTATCATTCTATCATAAAATTAAACTATACATTTCCAAACAGGGTATCTCCTTATTCCATATAATTAACTTGAAACCTGAAACAAACAAAAATCTTGTGTGATGCTAAGTCATAAACCTCTGTGTTTGCTGTAAAATTATGAGATGTGCTCTATATTTGTTTGTTTGTATCAGTATGAAGAATTACATTTTTGGATTTTCATCTTAAAACAATTGGATGCCACCAGACGTGTTCAGTGCCACCTCGTGTTCCAGGTTACCTGAAGGCGTAAAGGTGTACTTTCTCAGGATATTTAAATTTGTCCGTGAACAGGCTGTTAGCTCTTAAAAACTTTTTCTGTCTTTTTTTTTTAATTTATATTTCCGTTTTGACCTGCAGCTATTTATAATCAGCACCCTAGATTTTCCATTTTAATAAGTCATTAGGGTTCTTTGTCCACGGGCTGAGTTTGTGAAAGGCTACAGGCTTTTGTTTGCACTAATGAACAAAACAAACTAAATTAATTATTACAAGTTTCAGTCAATTTCTTTTGGGCCGATGTGGTTGCTGAGTGCAGCTTTAAGTGTGCTGCACAATATTTTATATCTCTTCATGTTTTACTTTTATGGTACTGGGACAATGTGCTTTCATAGAGAAAAAGCCATACATGTCACATTACAGCCTTTCAAGCTCAGTGAGACTCAGACCCTGGTTCATCATATAGAATTGGTTCAGGTAGCTCGCCTGTGTGAGGAACGGCATATTTTTAAACTCAGAAAGGTGTCATGACTCAAACAGGCTTTTCTTTGCACTCCGTAGAGAAGTGCTGTATTCAGTCAGCCATTTATCTAGAAATTGTCTGCCTTCAGCCTCATCCCTCATTTCTTTTAGGTCATTTTAGGTGCGCTTTTCGGGTTAAGGGGCTTCTCTGAAGATGGTTGCAGCAGCACAGAATATTGAGCTTTGTCATGTGGCAAGTACTATGTTCGGATAGCAGACAGATCTGAAATCTCATGTAAAAAGTCCATGCTACTTTTCTTAAAGCCCAAAACACACTGAGGGGCTGTGAGGCTCCCATTTTTCTCTCCACGCCAACCAACAGCAGTGATGGCATTTGAACATTCACTAGGATTTTTGTATCTGGTCTATTTACTCTGTACGCTATAAGTGAATCTCAAAAAAATACACAGTGACCAATTGAACAATTTAGTATTTCACTTCCACAAAGGGAGACCAACGAGAGAATAAGGAAGGTCAAAATCAAAGCAGGAGAGGAAGAGATATTATAATTTTTAGCTTCTAGTACAGTTAAAGCTCCAGAAATACTGGATCCTTCAGTTCCCATAATGCACCTCTATATCATCTTTCATAAGACCAGCCCTATACCTCCTAAATACCTACTTCTTTCAAAACCTCGATACGATAATCACTGTGTGTTATGGTGATAGGGTGGGGCATTTTATTTCATGTTGAGCAATATCACATGAAGTTTAACACTGTGATTTTTCACATGTTGTGGTGTTTCAGTGAGAAAATGACCTGCTGTTGCTTTTTCCAGACTGCCTGAGGAGACAAGAGCAGTGTAACAGGGTGATTTTCAAGCTCTCACCCTGGCTTTAAGCTTTAATGATAGCTGTCCTGTTGTGGCGTTGATGGGCCATAGCACTGTCCTCGTGGCTTTGTGAGGTGTGAGCACGCAATTCTGAATCCTGCACTGTGACCTAAGAGGATCATATATAGAAAGTATGTATCACAGAAACACATGCACAGGCTGCGAAGATTAAATGTCTGTTTTACACATACAGTTAAATTAGCACAGCTGGAGGGAGAATGTCAGCAGGATGCTGTGTATGCATGTTCTGTATTCATAAAAAAGGAAACTGGGCCTCATTTAGCTTCTTATAAGGCTGCCTCTCGCTGCATTACTCTCTTTATTGCGATGGCAAAGCCACTTCAAATAGGGACATGTGATTTACACACCAACTCTACTCTTAATGAGCACAGGAGATAAGTGTGTGTCTGGAAGAAATGCACAAATGTTGCCCGTTTGCACGCTGCCATCAAACAGAAGTACAAATAAGTAATTGACCCTGTCTCCCTTTTTTTGACGTGCAGTTGTATTGGTGGGGAAACTGGAAGCTTAGATTAGAGTTGCGTGAATCTTATTTTTCAATCTCAGACACAGCAAGTAAATTCCTAAAATTGATTCTCGTGTTGTTTTTCTTTGGAACATCTACGCCACAAGCATTCAGAGATTGCTACAGAGACTTCACACACTCCTAGTTTGTCTGGGTTAACAGCGCATGGAGGAGAGGATGGGGTTGAGAGTGTGATGGAAGAAGAACAGAAGGTGGGGGCTGGAGGAGAGGCGTAGCTTTAACAAGCTTATCTCGCTCCCTAATTTAGTTTGGGCCATCAAAGTGTTGGGAGCTGACGTCGCTGGGGGCGGTCGTATTTTTTGACCGCTACCTGTGACAGCAATTACAGGTTCCCCCTTCAAGCGTGCCTTTGTTTTTGGTGGCAGACTTGACTGCTTGGGTAGAGCGAGATTACCTCAACGTTCTGCAACTGGAGCATAATCAAAGCTTCACAATGAGAGGTGTCATGCCTCTCTAAATCACCCAAGCAGCCAGTGCTACTGTTTCTTCCTGGCCCCTTTTACCAGGGGTTGCGGCGTTACTGTCATTATAACAGCACTGTTGTTTAAAGGTAATCATATACTTCACAGGAAAATATTCCACACTGCTGCCACAGCTGCTTTCAGAAACAGAAATGTGCACTACTTTACACAAAAAAGGGAAGCACTGGCAGCTTCCATCTGAAGGAGAAACTCCATGAATAGTGTATTCACAACAAATGAAGCATGCGTACATTGTGAGCAGCATCTGCATAATTGCATACCTGTAACCACAGCATTGTTAAGAGTTGAATTATGTGTGCACGCAAACTTCAATGCCTTTTTGTCTCGCTTTCATTAGCTTAACATCTCACAATTGGAGAACTGGGAGTTTACTCAATTGGATGCCTTTCAGAGAGCCAACAGTTTGCTTTGTAGTCACCCAGGCATGGCTTTGTCTACATGTGTGTCAGGACCCAGCTCTACGCCTGCTTATGTACACAGCAGGGGGTCTATATTTAAGAAGGGCCCTCTAACACCCAGGGAACAGTTCTAAATCTTTAAGTAGATGGAAGGAAAGAGTAGCTCTCGAGCTGTGTTGAACCTTATGAGAGAGGAAAACTCTGAGTGAGCCCATTCACATCACAGCTCAGGAAGAAAAAAAAAAAAAAAAGAATTGTTTCAGGGTTTGTAAGATATTGCAGGTAATAAAAGTGTGGTGCATTGTGATGCGATGCACTGTGGTGGTTTGCAATGTGTCAAGACCCGGAATGAACCTGAGCCATATCTCATGCGTTACTTCAGTTTGTTTGCTCATTTGTTTAATGTACGTCAGAGCCATGTGACACAGTATATGTTGGCCTATGACCAGGCCAATTAGTGTGATGTATTGTTGTCGCGATGCTGTGTATATTCAGCAGTAAATAAATCTGCATGCTTATGTTTCTCTCGCTTGCTGTCTGTGCTTCTAAATTTTGCCACTGTCTTCCCATGTGACAGCAAAATGCCAAGTCGTACGCTTTTTTTCATCCTGTGTTGACTGCGACTTGGTGCTGCATAGATGTATGTGTGAGACAGTTTTATACTAACATTTTTGGCTATTTGCATTTTGAGGATTTAGAAATACACCACTCAATGCTATCAATTATTTACATGTTTTTCCATCATTATAAATCAACATGCTCTTTTAAACAAAGTGAATCGCATGGGAAGTTATGGAGATTTCACACCCTTAATGTGTCATATTTTTTATTTAAATTTGTTTTTTTTTTGGTACAGAGATGTCAAAGGTGCAGAACAGTGCAGAAAACTGTTGAATGAACACGACACAAGACCCACTGATTTTCACAAACAAATGAATTTTATGTCATTTTGATAAACAAAAATGTTGCACACCTTTAAATCCATAAAATTAGAAACAGGCATTCCAGATCAAGTGCTAATAATTAGAACAGCGTCCGTGAATGCAGGTGGAACCTGTGTTATTTAAAGCTCTGTCATCTATAGGATCTGGTGTTATCTTTGCTATTGAATTGTTTGGGGTCATCATTCCAAGATCTAAAGACCTCTCTCTGGCCTTCAGAAAAAAAAAAAAAAAAAAAGTTGTGATGGATGCTTATCAGTCTGCCAAGGGATTTAAACACGTTTCTAAAGTATTTGAAATAAATCACTCCACTGAAAGGAAAATCATCTTGGTGTAGATATCAAACGACTGCCAATTTGTTCAGCACTGGCCGCCCCTGCAAAGTCAGCTCCAGAGCAGAGCAGATCATTTCATGCAAAAAGAAGGTCTCAAACAACCCCAGAATGTCATCACAGGACCTGCAAGTAACTCAACAACTGTTGGTATCTAAGTGCATGTGTTTACCATGAGAAAGAGATTGCACAAATTTGACTTGCATGGGAGGTGTGCCAGGAAAAAGCTTTTGCTGACCAAAAAGAACATTAGAGCGAGACTAAAGTTTGCCAGTGAAGAGATAGGCAAAGGCCGGGTATTTTGCCTTTCAAGAGAAGAACCACATACCAACAACTATAGTCGTAGTTTGGGGCTGCTTTGCTCACTTGAAAGACTGGGCAGCTTGCAGTCGTTGATTAAACTCTGAATTCTGCATCATATTAAAGAGTGTTCATGAAGATAATGTGAGGCCGTCTGTCTGAAATTTGAATCAATTCCATTGAAATCTGTGTTTTGCTGGGATTTTGAAACATGCAGTACATACAAGAAAACATCTAGCAACTGAAGGAAATTCGTATGCAAAATGGTCAAAATTTTCAGCAAGCCGTCTAGAGGACAGTTATGCAAAAGGCTTACAAAACGCTATATCAGCTAAAACGGGCAATACTCGCTTCTGAGGCCAAGGATGACCTCACCTTCTCAACAGAAGAATATTACATCTGTTGAAGTTTTATTCAAAAGGCTAGTTTTCCTTGTTGTTTTCGTTGAAGTACATCACCTTTATCTGTAAGCTCTGGATCAAATGTTTACTTGTTCAAATATGTTGAAAAAGTCAACAATTTCCATGGGATGTAGTTACTCTTTCGCACGACTGTACATTATTCATCTGACATAAATAACACGGTGGTAAAGTCGCACTTAGAAAACGCTTGACCTGTTTAATCATAATTGCAGAAAATGTTCTGTGAAGCAGAGTGAGCAAGGTAAATGTGGTGGGGCTATAATGCTTATTCTTGTTGTTGTGCATTTTGGGGTTCAACTTAATCTCAACTCAGCAGTGTTGTGCACTTTCCTAAATAATGAAGCATAATTGAACCCTAAAATGTCGATACAAGTAGCAAGTCTGTGTGTTGACTGCCTAGCACCATTGCGCTGCAAATTGTTTGCAACAAATGTGAGAGTGTATTAAAAATTAACCCAAATGGTGCAGTCTGGGTCTCAGAAGCTGCTGCAGTGTGTGATTTCTGTTTTGCTGAGGCTCGGTTGTGGACTTAGCCTTGTTGTTCAATACTCTGTGAATAATTGAAACTGACTTCTTGCGCCCAGTATCTTTATACAGTAAATCCTCTAATAACATCAAAAGAATAAAAAAACAAAAAAACAGATTCTGACTAGATTGTGAAAATGTATCATCTCTGAAACTTTTTCATCAGTTAAGTTTCTTGAGCATTTAAATTGATCATTTTTCTCTCTTCCTCTCTGTTTCTCTCTTTTTGTGCCGCTCTCAGGTGGACTTGCTTGTGCCGACCAAGGTCACAGGTATCATCACCCAGGGAGCTAAAGACTTTGGCCATGTCCAGTTTGTTGGCTCATACAAAGTTGCTTACAGTAATGATGGAGAGCGATGGAATGTATATCAAGATAAGAAACAAGGGAAGGACAAGGTAAGTCGCTTTCACACCACATAATGACAAACACAAACGGGTTTAAACAGGTAGAAGATATTGACTGAACAGACTGTATACAACGCATCTTTATCGTCATGTGCGCAAAGCAAACTTAGAAAAATAAAGTGGAATCATAAATGCATGCCTATGGGTAGTGTGAGTACTGAGGTTTTGAATTATATATCGCACCATGAAGGCAAGGGGCATTCTGAGTGAAACGAGAGAAACAGTGTCAACAGAAAAAATGCATGGGAAGGATAGAAACCTGAAGCAGGTATTAAGTATGACCATGTCCATTTTGGGACCTGTCTGTTTCTCTTCTCCACTTCTCTTTAGCATCTCCTTATCTGTGGCTCAAACTGAGTGCGCCTGGTCTGTCCCATTGCCTCTCGCTGGTTTGGGATCAGATAAGACTGTGCTGTCAAACCTGGCCTGGCCAGTGCTATGCTGAAAATCTTGTTTACAGCCCTTCAACAGAGTACACATGTCCATTCCAATCGCCCACAACAACAGAGACGACACAGGGCTGCAGCAGCCTTTCTGCTGATATCAGGAGAGCTGCAGGCAGCAGGTTAGAGCCAAAGCTGAAGCCCCTTGTCTTTCAGACACTGGTGGCAAGAGAGGTAGTTTACTTTTCTCTCTCTCTGTGTTATTGAAAGATATGCCATACTTCTTCTGCTTATTCGCTTATTGGTGATGTGTTGACTATGGGAAATTATGAGGCTGAGATCTAGTAGAACTCATATCTCATATCGCACTAAAAGCAAATACTGTAGAGGTGCTTGAAATTGTTATACACTGAGATCATGGAATATAATATGTTCTTTTTTTATTCTGCAGTTTGATTTAGGTCTTCATTTATGTCTTGAATATAATCTCAAAGTATATGATCATAGGAAGAATGCTTTACAGTGTAATTATCATTTTTAAACTTGTGGAAGACATTTGCGTGAATAAATAACCACATTTTCATAAGTGAACGTGTGTAAAAGGTGTCGTAAAACAAAACTTAACTCTTTGAACATGAAAAAGACATTTGATGTTCTGCTTATCCCGGGTCAGTTTGTGATGGCAGCAGGCTAAACAGGATATTCCAGACATTCGTATCCCCAGCAACATTTCCCAGCTCCTCCTGGGGGATCCCGAGGCATTCCCAGGCCAGTTGGGATACCTTATCCCTCCAGCGAGCTCTGGGTCTACCACAGGGTCTCCTCCCAGTTAGACGTGCCCGGAAAACCTCCAAAGGAAGGCACCCAGGAGGCATCCTAATCAGATGCCCAGACAACCTCAGCTGGCTCCTGTCGACACGAAGGCGCAGTGGCTTTACTCTTGAGTTCCCTCCAGATGTCTGGGCCCCTCACCCTATCTCTAAGGCTGAGCCCAGACACCATACGGAGGAAACTCATTTCGGCCACTTGTATCCGCCATCTAATTTTTTTGGGCACTCCCCAGAGCTCATGACCACAGGTGAGGCTTGACTGGTAAATGGAAAGCTTCACCTTCCGGCTCAGCTCTCTCTTCACCAAAACGGTCCGGTACAGCGTCTGAATTATTTCTGACTCGGCACCAATCCACCTGTCCATGTCACGCTCCATTTTACTGTCACTCGTGAACAAGATCCCAAGATACTTTAACTCCCTTCACTTGGCCACCACTATGGCCTCAGACTTGGAGGTGCTGAGTCCCACCCCAGGGTTTGTGGTTGTGCATCATATTTTGTTTGCACAGATAATTCAAGTGCTTGTAAGATATTCAGATGCTGAGACAATGTCGTCATGCTTGAGTGCAACTTTTTTTTGTGGCTGAGCAACCTCTTAGACGAGGTGAGACAGGCACACAAAACTACCACCTTCTAACAATTGACCCTTATTTGACACCGTATTAGTAATTGAAGGCAGATTGATTTAGATTTCACTAGATTTAATCTTTAATGCATATTGGCCCATGTTCATTTATTAATGCAAATTTCTTCCACACATTTAAAAAATATAATCCAATAGGAAAGCATTTGTGAATAGGTCTCTAATGGCTTAAAAATCCTCCAGTCGCTCATCTTCCATAATACCTTATTTCAAAGTCTTACTGCAGTCTATGCCCTGCAGTGTGTGCACATAAAAGCATCAGCTATGATGTCTGGCTTTCTTGTAAAAACTGATTCTGAGCAGTTGGTGGAGGTTATGTGTTAACTTTAACTGTCATTTCAAGATAAGATTTTTATTTTGTTTGGCTCAGTGTGATAGTGATCTAACACAGTAATATGACAGCACTTTGTTAAAGCGAATAATACCCATCAATAGCCGGTTATCAATTTATACCCTTATCCTGTTTTGCGGAGCCAGAGCAGCAGCAGCCGATCGTCAGAAATATTTTTCCACTTCTACAGTCAAATTCTTTGCTTCGAGAGTTTATAATTTCAACACCCATGATGATCTTTGGATACGGGCCACTGCAGGCTCAGCACGATTTTCAATCTAAATACTGAGCACTGGAAGGCTTCCAAAGGCCTGGCAGGCATCATCTGAAATAACAAAGGGAAGGAGAGAAAAATACTGGTGACATCTCAGGAACCTATTATGTTTATTATTTTTTATTTCTAAATCTCATTTTCAGGAAAGAGAAAAACGTATATATGTATAGCACAAGACACAAGACATTTGATCGTCTATGTGTTCCCTGTCTATAATTCAGACCAGAACCAAGGGTAGACTAGTCAATCTGAGTCCGTGTGTGCTCTGTATTAGAGGGCAGGCATGTTTAGCAAGGCTTCTGAAAATGTCAATCAGTTTGTCCCTAGCGGAGCCAAGGGGCTGTTCAGATGTATGATTCTTCAAGGTGTTTTCCCCCTTCAGTCAACTGAAGCAGCCATTAATGCTAGAGGACACATTTGGCTGTTGGACTCCCGAGGGTGCTCCTGCCACACCACAATGCTCGACTTGGAAGGGATATATTTTGTGTGTGTGTGTGGGTGTCTGGTTTGGGCACACCGGTAGAGGCTTGTAAGTATTCTTCTCAGCTCCCCCCTTCAGCTCCTGTGTGGCAGCGGCTGCAGGCAGTTACATCTAGATTGAGAGAGGAGGCTCTGTCAGAATACAGATGTTGTCAAAGCAGGGGCACATGACACACACACACACACCACGGTAACCCTCTACAAAATCCATGGAGTGCCGAGTACCTGTGTACTGCACTTTTAACTGACAAGTAACAACTTAGTCCATTGTTTAAACATAATTAAACTGGGGTACATTGCGTAATTATACATATCGGCTCGGCTGCATTCCCACATGCACACACTATCCGCACCTGGGTCATTGCGTGGTCTATTGCTGCACCACTGCTCTTTCCTGGGTGTCAATATTTACACAGTTGATGGGGACAATCAAGCACAAAGGTAATTGATTTATGTTTAATAGTGTTTCACTCAGGTGACACAGGGTTAATTAGCCATTAGAGCCTTCAGTTCCCTCCGGGTCATGGGGTGACTGACTGTTAGATACTGTAGCTGGGAATACAATCATTTTAAGATTAGCTACTTATTATAGTGATACCTTCCTTTTCTACCGTCCCTGGAAAATATTAGCTTCAAGGTTTAATGCGCCGGAGGGTTAATAAAACACATAACTAGATAACATATTCCTGGCTTCTTAAAAGAGGTGGGTAGTTGTGTATTTCTGCTTGATAGAGTGTAACTGCCTCCTCCTAAGCTGGCACGCTGCTCTTGACCTTTCAATGAAGACGTGGCTGAGTTTTCCCAGTATCACCGCAGCTGGCTCAGGCTACAAGAGGGCAGAGAGCAAAAAACATGTGAGCAACCTGCTTTCTTGTATGGGCAGTGTTGTATCTCCGGGCACAAACAAGGCCTACCTTAGTAATGCATACCCATGAAGCTACCAGCCTGGGAAATCAATAGTTGGGAGCAGACTTTTGGCCCCTGGGTCAGTCTGAAGACACACACAGAAATGTGCCCTGTATGCTTGTGTCTTGACTATTGGATAATATAATCATACTTGGAGGGCATGAAGCGAGACCTACCGTGAACTAGCTCTCGCATATTTGACTAAAAGGTCAATCTATAAGATGTAAAGACACCTTGGATGTGTGTGTTAGCCAAAGTCAAAGGGTTGATTGTCTCAGTGCTGCTGAAATCAGTGGTGCTTCCTGACTTTGGCAACAGAAACGGAGACTAACGGTTTAAAGTGAAAAACTAGAACATTAAGATATTTTAGTAGCTGGCAGCTAGCACAGACAACTAGCAGTCTTCTTCACTCGGCAGTTGCAAGAGGCTCATCCTCTTTTTTTTCCTGATGTCGGGCAGGATGAACGTTGGTCAGACACAGCAGGTCAGGCTTCAGCTGCAGGAGCTGCATCATTTATGCTCTGCTCTATCTGTATTTTGTTTTCTCATTGCTGAAGTGGGACACAAATCAAATCTGTTAATTCCTCAGCTTAATGAAACCTAATCGTAGTTACAGTAATTTCATTATGTTGCTGTAACAGTCACTATTTACAGCAGCCACTGCTCTAACTCAACTAGTCATAGTTATGTGTGCGTATATATATACTGTATTTATATGGCCGTTGAGAAACAGAATGGACATGCAAAGGCCAGTAAATGAAATCATATTTGGAATGTGAGTAGTCAGAGGTGTTGTAAGGCGTAGAAACAAACCACAGGGCAAACACAACAGAACAGGGTTGCAGGCAGGGCAGAGAGGGAAAGATCTACAATACAAGAATTCATGCAAAATGTCTACATCGGCAAATAGTAAAAGACATGTTTTAACCTACTGCACAACTATTTTGTTGAAATTTGGAAATATGATTCACCAAGGCAATGCATTTGATCATATGCAAATGAAGAAATCGAGTTTTAGTAACTATTGATAATGTCTACATATTGCATACTTGCTTATGTGGCAAGAAACTTTCTTTAAAATGCTTTGTGAATAACAGGAGATGGCTCAGTGTCACACAGCTTTCATAGAGTTTGCTGGTAATTGCTGGAATAATTTCTTTACACCTGAGTACCTCTGGCTTAGACATGTTTCAAATGACATATTTTGTTGTTTTCTTTCTACCTCTAAATTATTTAATACACTAAAAGTCATTTGCCAATATGTTGTTGTCGAGGATATTTTCATCATCTTGCTATCTTGCTGATATTATTTGTCCTTTTATTGAGATTCCTCACATATCCTGTTCCAGACAGTTTATTTTAGAGACATTGCCTCTGACACTGTGCAGTTCCCCAGACAGTCTAGGACAGATTCTTGTCATATTTCAATCAGCTGTTGCCTTTATGGCCTTCTTGTCCTGCCTTTTATATTGTGCTTTTATGTGCCCTGGTTGTAATATTACAGTTCTGGCAACACTCCTGGAAGTGACACATTTCTTTTTTTCCACTGTCAAATGTTTATTGTTGTGTTATTCTAAAATCAGTAGAATTTTATGATCCGTGCAACGTGACTTTCTTAACTTTATTATGAAGTATCAGTGTAAGCATCATGTAGTTGAAAGAATCACTGTCAAAAAGCACTGAAACAGATGTGGGCTGGAGCAAATGGGAGAGCCTAACCACACTGCTCAGGACTTCAGATGGAGTCATGTCAATAATTGTTTATTTAAAAATGTGTTGATATAATAATTTCTTTTTTCTAAATTTGTGGAATATATGAAAACTGCAGAAGTACAAGATAAGGAAACCTTAGATATTTATTGATTTTTCTCTGATTATTAAGTAGTAGAGGAAGAGGGAGAGATGAAAGAGAGTAGCATCCTTTGCTTGTCTGCAGATGCAAACCTTGTCTGACTACAGCTCCATGCTACAGTATAGATGAGAAAGACGGGGGGGGGGGGGGGGGGGGGGGGCTGCAGGAAGAAAATGAGGAAAAAGAATGAAATAAGGACAGTAATGAAAGTGTACACCTGTCACATGATTTCAGCTTCAGTCCTCAGTTAGATTAACTCACAAAAGCACTGAGAACCACATGTGACATGGAAGAAGTCACAGCAATGGAAACACACGCACATGCTAGGAGGAGGAGGTTTGATATCTTGTCACATTATTGCATATTGATCTGGGACAATTACATCTTATATGTCCAGCTGACACTGGATAACCAAATGGCTCACAACAGTATCTACTACATGCTCAAACCATGTCTTTCATGCTCCAGCTTCTATAGAATCTGGACAATATTGAATCCTTATTCAGACTTATGATTATATGCTTTAGTGGAATTCATTTTCTAAGAGTTTTATAATGATGAAAGTGACATAAGGCTCAAAATGAAATGGGATTTCCAATTATAATATTTCAGGTTGTTACAAGCACCAACATCAAGCTTAAGTGGCCTAAAGCTATTATATACTTGTGAATAATTACAGCCTAAATGTGAGTGTTGTTCTCTATAGTCGCAACCACGTAAAAAAAGAAAAGTAAAAGCTATAGCTTCTTTGTTTGAGTTTCAAATTGTCTTTAAGTTTTGTCTTAAGTTAATTGAAAAGTTTAGTTTTTAGTTTTCATAGAAGAAATAAATAAATGACAACATTTCACGTATATTGATTTTCCTTTAACCTTTGTTTAATTTTCACCATCATGTACTCATATTTTTATTTATATTTTTAAGAGCTTTTCTGGTTTATTATGATGGTGGATGAGATTGCACACTTGCTTCATGTAGGAAAATATATATTATGATTTTCTCAACTGCAGTGTAAGCAGATGCATGTCCCTTAAACTGCAGAAGATTGGATGAATATTAGTCGAGCAAACAAGATTAAGATTAAGGTTATATTTGCATTAGCCATGTAAAAGCAGGATTTGCCAGTCTTAAAAAACAAAGATATTCTGGTTTGTCTGTGGACAAATTTGTCAAAAATATTTTTATTACATTTTTCATTCAGCTTTTATAGGTTATTTATCCAATGAAGTGGAATACAAGATAACTCCTTCTTTTTCATGGGGGGGGCACAACAGATTGTCACCAGGTTGCGGACAAAATTTCGATAAAGATGAACCTTTCACAACTTCCCTACTCGGTTTCCTTTTGTATCTCTAGTGTGTGCGAATGAGGCATTAACGCAGTTTGTATGACCAATTCCTTTTCTCACTTTCTATTACCCTCTTTGTAATTACCGCCGTGAGGTTTATGTGAATGGTGTCTTCCAGTAGGCAATGTGCTTACTAACAAACACAGAGGCTGGGGCACGTAAAACTTAAATCACCAAATCTCCTCTTTGACCTTCTATTTTAGGATAGTATGTGAATATTTTGTCCAACCGCACAAGGTCGAAACTATTGTCCTCCAAAACCCTGCATGGCCATCGCTGTAGTACCTGTTATGATGAAACCTTCGAGATCATGTGTTGACCGGCTAAATCTAAAACCAGCACCTTGGATGAAAGGGAATTAGTTGAAGCTTCACTCTCAAAATGGTCGACCCCCCCCCCCCAACCTCCCTATTTCCAGCACCTGCTTGGATTTAGCCCAGTGATTTTCCATCTCACACAACAGTGAATCCCATTACATCCCAATTACACAGGCATAATCATGTCTGTTTAAATTAAATGATCATATCCTTCAATGAAGCACTCATTGTAGATACATTTCTTCCTAATATACTTCATTCTGCTGTCTATTAAGCAAACACCAACAAAAAGCTTCTAATAATCAACAGCAGAACACACGTCCCAGTATGACAGTTATATTTGTTTGTATCTGGCAGCTTGTTAATCCTTGAACTGGTGTTTCAAGGCTTTTCTAATGGCTTTTAAATCTCACTGAATTGATGTAATAGTGATGTACATACTGAAATCTCTTTCTTAACAACTTCAATGTGTAGAATATAGTAAATACAATGACATTTTCAATATTTCCATGAAGGATATGCTGGTGGCTACATGATAACAGTGTAGGTGTATTGATCCGGAACTCACATTAGTCTGTAACACAATATGTTATGACTTTTATGGAGCCAAAGCTGGAAAAAAAACAGGGCTTTTCATTCATAGCAACATTTCTGGCATCCACCAAAGCCTTTCTTTTATTGCCAAAGTGAAAAATTCATGAAAATTTATGACAAAATTGAAAGAAAGAAGAAAACCAACAAGCATAGGATGCATGTTAATAGCACCAGCGCTCGGTGAGGAGGAGAAAACAACGGTAGATGTCTGTCACTAATTGTGAAGGTGGGATTCCAGCTGTGCCGCTCTAACAACGCACAATTTTCCGCAGGGGGAAACTGCTGATTTGCTCACTTGTGAGGTGCATAAAAGAAAAGTACCAAGAATAGAATTCTGAGAATGTACCGTTATTGGCAGTGTTTGAATTGAAACTCTGATTGGCTGCACTTCACTACCTGTTCAGGCATAAGGCCTTCAAGGTAACTGGAGTCTGGAGAAATCAGGCAAGAAATGCACCAGGAATGTTCTGCACCTGCCTCCCAGTAAAAAGAAGTCACAACATGTTGCCTCCTAAAGCATTTGGTAACTATTCTTTCAGTCTTAAAAGCCCCTGAATATTGCTGCAGCATTAAAATGAAGTTTTGTAATTAATGGTTTTTCATGGTGGTTTGTTTTTGTAGAGAAAAAACCTTGACTCTAGCTTCTGTTCTTGTTGTGTAAATAAACAATCAGTTATAAATAATCATCATAATTCCTCCATTCTGCTGTTTCCACAGGTATTCCAGGGGAACTTTGACAACGACACACACAGAAAGAACGTGATAGACCCGCCCATCTACGCTCGGCTGATCCGGATCCTTCCTTGGTCATGGTACGGCAGGATCACTTTGCGTGTAGAAATACTCGGATGCACAGAGGAAGAGTGAAGTCCTTTCCTCCATCTTTCTTGCCATCGCCCCCTGTCCCTTGGCATACTGGAGTCTCTCACCCAGTATATCAAAAATAAACTGTGCAACCTGTAAAAAGAAATTGATTTCCAATGGAATTTTTCAAGAATAAGTGTTTGGTTGTGGTGGGTTGCTGTTTGTTCTTTTGTACAATGATTTCAAACCTGCCCCTGATCCACTTTTGTCTTTTAGTTTTCCTCTTTAAAGCGTGATCTTTGTCTTTTTATTCTTCAAGATGTACCATCCTGTTTGGAATGAACTTCTGTAATATATATATATGGGAGGGGTGGGGTTAGGGGGGTGGAGTCGGAAGAGGGGGTCTCACTGTGGTTTTAACTTGTTGCCATGGAAGCTATTGTACAGTATCACTTTTTAACAAAGATGTGAAATCTGTCTGCCGTGCTTCATCGGACATGATTAACCAATGTCATACCATAACTAAACTGTCTAAAATAGAATGTAGAGATCACATGTTATCACATTATCGGATATATTTTTACTTGGATTACTACACTTCCTCAAGCCATGCTTTTACCCTAATGGACACTGGCATTATTACATCAATCAAAACACTATTAATGCTCTTGTATTATATGTAAAAGACTAAGAAATTGCATGGTGCGTGAATTATAAATGTATACTATGACAAATCATTTAAAACCTCTAGCCCTGAGAGCAAATGGCTTTGATTTAGGGACCTATTTTTATGTGCATTTTTAAATAGTTCTGAAACATTAACACACACTGCAAAAGCTTGCTGGAGATGACTGATATGTGAGACAACAGACAAAACACTGCAGTTTAGAATGGTTCTGCAGCACTGACACTGAGGCTTATAGGCTCTCTAGTAAAATATCCTAATGCTCTCATAAGGAGTTTCCATTTTTTATTTGATTCTATTTGATTATCGCTACACTTTTTCTAAGATATTTGGAATTACTGTTTGTGCTTGTTCTTTTTTTTTGTATTTATTTAGATTTATTTGTCTCAGCTGTCAGTTGCATACAAATGTATGTTTAATGTCTTAGTGTTGTCTTGGAGATCTAAGTTGAATCAATTAAAAAGCTCAGGATAGATGTCATTTATAGTAACCCACAAATGTATAATTTTTGGCCACCTATTTAAAGATTTCTGTGTATTATTTAAAGAAAATGTCAAATGAGTGAGAGCAATTATTTAAATCATGTCCATATATGCATAATTCAAATATTGAAAGCAGTCTTTTATTTTTTTTTATCCCAGATAGATTATAAATTTATTAATTTCTTTATTTTCAAAAGAGAGCAAATGTCGAAGATTAATAATATATTAATACGTGTCATTATCTCGAACCTACAATGACGATGAACCGTGGTAACAGTACAGAGCTTGAAAGTAAATATGGACTGTGACTTTCTTTCAAGGGATTTAATCTGGATTAAAATAATACAGTAATGAAATGTTAAAGAACTTCTGGGTATTTTCACATGACATGACAGCAGCTCGCTGCGTGTTCAGATGGATTCAGGGTGCTGAAAATATTTAGACACATTAAGGTTGTGGGGGATAAAGATGCTGTTATGCCAATCACGTTGAAACCTTATGCTAATGCAGTTTTCAGTGTATGGCTTCTGCTGTTGGCTGCATCCCGCAGTAAATGAACAGTGATGCTTGGTTGGTTAAAGAAATGGAAGTAAACAAGTACCCGAGGTACTGCAGCAGTGTCAAAACTTACAGCCCATTCTACACGGCTTAAAAATAGGCCTGGATTACTCCTGTGGTTTCCACTCTTGACTAGTTTCCCCAAAGCTCTCAAGTGCTCCAATAAGAGCTGAAAGGAGCCATGTCTACTTTTATGCTTTACTCGCGACCTGTCAGCTTTCAGTCGCTTAACTAACCAATCATTTCATATTGTAGGAAAACCGTGTTTCTGTTTTGAGACTGCAGCACAGCCTGAAAGAGAAAGTAAGACATTTACAGGAAATTCCGAATTTAATTTAATGCACCTTTTCAAATTTGCTTGCCTGACTACATTAGAAATACAACCGTGGCACTCTTATTTTCATCACTTTATATGTAATGAATAAAAATGCATTGGAATCAAACACTGATGGACTTACTCCTACGTCCAAAATGATGAAAAGCACAGCAAGAAAACATCAAGAAATGTGTCACCGTCCAAATATTTTGGAGCTTACTTTGTATTGTTGTGTTCTAGGGCATTTTCAGCCGTCATGCCATCAACATGGTTGTTGTTGTAGTTGACAAGTAACCGTATGAAGTCTGAAAACAAAACACAAGTTTTGACTGGTAACTGGAACTGAGTATAGCCAACTGTATTCTGGTTTGGCAAATTATATTATGGTATACAGTATATGATACAGTAGAATATAATGGTCCTGATGTTTCTAAAGACAGGGATATCTTGGAAAGGTTTACTTTTGTTATTGCCAAACTCAGTCAAAGACTTTACTGTAGATTATCAATATGTGAAAATAGTTATTGGTGTAAATCAGTGACTGTCATTCTTTCGGTTCATGGACACAGAATAAGCATAAATAGATCATGTCTCACCGATTATTTGTCTTGAACATTTTCCATTTTGATTCTTCAGTTGCTTCTTTCCAAATAGCTATATCTTAGCCAGAATCTGCTCTGACGGATCTGCGTAGTTCATTTCCTGTGAGCTCTTATCACAGAGCAGGCCGGCTACAAAGCTTTGAGGACGTTTGCATGATGTATGAGTTTGAGCAGTACAGTATAACAAAGATGTCCACCGGCACATTATGTTCTTGCATATCATAAAAGATGTAATAGCCTTTACTTTGTACTCACCATTGATTGTCTTGTGCATTGTAAAACTTCATCTCATGGGTTAAAAAGGGGGCGCAAAGTGGAAACTCATCCTGTCTTTGTATCTCTGCGTCAGCTGTTCACCTATTATTTCTTACCTCCTCAGTCTGAGTGTCAATCACTATCTAGAAAAACGCACCTATTATAATGCTGGTTAGGTTTGAGCCTGCAGAGGAGAGTGAGAAGCTGTGTACAGTCAAAAAAAGATGTTGCTTCAAAATAAAAGCTCTTTCAGTTTGACAAATAAAAACATATCTGTGAAAATGACATGGTTGTTTTGTTTTTTCTTGACTTAATTCCTTTGGTGTGAAACATGCCTTGAAACAGTATGTATCAACAGCCCATTAAATGTAACCTGTATTTTTAAAATTGACACTTTAACCTGGAAGTGATGACATTTCAAGTTTCCAAGTATGATTATGGTAGTTGATCCCTTAGTGACAGTATGTAACATCCCTATAGTTACAGTACATAACAGGTCGCAACATGTTCATTGCTGATTCAGCTAAACATAACTTTTCTGGAAATTATTTAACTAAATTTGAAAGATAAATAATTAAAAAAAAAACTATTCTGGAAACAAATAAGTATCAATACACTGTCGCTTTGGGTTTTAATTCATCAGATAAAGATCTTGTTGCAGTGTTTGGCCCTCTACTCCATCAAGCTTGGCTCAGTGTCAACATGGTTTTACCACATGAAGTCGCATTCATTGATTTTCTTTGTCCTGCCATTGCCAGTGTCTGTGTCTCCCAAGTGAGTTCTCACAGTTGTGGGAGGGGATCAGAGTGAGTCACGGGGCCGACACACAGCAGTGGTAGATGAAATGTCCAGTAATGATTCTGTTACCAAAGTGTCAGTGCAGCGGGATGTAATTTCCTCGTAACTCAGGTGATTGAAGCTACTTGGCAATTAAAAGCTGATTAGAAAACAATCAGTTCAGTTTGGTTGTCCTTTCCATTAAAGCTTCATCCATATAATGATTGTACATCCAAAGCGAGAGTGACCACTTTTTGGTGAAGGGAGTCTTTCCTCTTTAAATAGAAGCTTCCTGCATCTTGTGTCAAAACAAATGCAGCACACAAGGAAATTCCACATAGATTTTCGGTCACACACTGTGATCTGCTAATTTTGTCTGATTGAATAAGTTCCATGAGTCTTTTAAACATTTTTTGGAACTTTTTATCTCAGTTTGCAGCACCATTTCAGTAAGGTAGGGGTAATTTCCTATAACTGCAATGATGTCAATTATAAAAACATAATATCATTGTTTGAGTTTGTTCGATTTGACTGTAATTAGTGCAACTGGCTGGACAGAGCTGATAAGAGATATTGTATTCAAAGCCGTTTGAATTTATTACTGTTATCAAAGAGCAAAGGTTTCATTACATTCGCTAGAGCCTGAAGAACAAAGGAAAGTGACAGGATGATATGAAGATGTTTGCTACAGCACAGAATAATGCACTTTAAATTCACGGTACGCTAATAATACATTGCAAAATATTATTTGTAAAATCAGGAATATATTTTGCTATCTGCTGTCGCACACATGTTTAGGACCTTTTCTAAGACATTTCTCTGTGATCTGCTCCAGCTCTTCATTGTTATAATCAACACATCAAAATGTCTTTTCACTTGCTTTCTCACCTCCCACTCTTCTACTCCCAGTCTATGTGTTGACAACAATGCAATTCATGCAATCTTCGTCTGGTTTCACAAAGTTGTTGTTTTTTATCCACGACGCTCTGTGTATAATAAAACAGCCGCACCATTTCCCACCTTAATTTCAACATTTGTGTAGCTGTTTGCATTTCTCTCTGTTCTTTGACCTTTATATTCCCTTTCCAATTTCACTTCTTTTATCTTTTCTCATGCAAAGAGCATAATTCTATTACCACAATCAAAAGGCAAGTCATATTTATTCTGGTGACCCACTGATTAAACTGAAAACTGATGAAATGAGTCTCCAGATTAAAGCGTCACTACACTGTGTAAACCAGAGGTGGAAGGAGGCTAAGACACATTCATTTACAAAAGGCCTTCTGTGAAAAAAGCTTTTTTCTTTCACCAAGATAAAAAAAAGATGCAGTGGTTTAACAGCGCTCCATTTCTAATTCATTAAAACTCTTAGAACTTGATTAGGTGCTTGTATTACGAATGAGAGATTGTTATTCTTCATTTTATTCTATTGACTGATTGATAGAGATTAGTGGCATCAGCTTGAAGCAGTGTTGCGATACATAGTGGTACTTCACTTAAAAATGTATTTCATGAATACCAAACTCCAGAGAAGAAATTCTGTTAAATATCTCACAGTGGCATCATAGAACTCAATATCAAATATGTACCAGGCCTCATCAGGATACATTTCAAACACGTTCTCCTCTCTCTGAATTTTCAAGCATTATGCTGCATGAGCCTGAGAAATATTAAGAGTAGCATATAATCACTCAGAAAGTTTATTTTTTTAAAAGGCCGGACTGAAAGAGCGAGAAAAAAAAATGTTCACAAGGAGTGCAATGTGATCTGGAGTCTCCCTGACTGCCTGTCTATAGAATGCACAAAAAGCTTTTTGAGGAAACGTCTCGAGATTAGAGGTCTTGTTCCCATCAGGAGCATGTCCACCCCTGTGCTGTAAAACGTTACATTATGAAGTGAGCAGAAATGACAGAGCACGGATCACATTTAATGCTCCTCTGCTGTTCCCATGTGTAGCTGACTGACAGCTTTGGCAAAGGAGGCCAAAGAGAAGTGTAACAGGAGCACCTTCCCTCCCTCCTATGGTACAGAGAAAAACTCAGATGTAGAAATTGTCTAGATTCAGTTTTGAAATTATATTTCTACATTTCTGTCTTTTATCTATCCTGTTGTTTATTTTGAGCGAGAGATAAAGTGATTTGGACAAAACAATCTCAATTCAAGTCACAGGATGTTTGAAGTTTGCTCAGTGTTACAGAACTGTAGTTGTTCAGACTATATTACACTATTCTGAGCAAACAACAACAACAACGGAATCTGAATCTAACAAAGTCTAACAACGGAGGAAACTCCATCGGCTGATGAAAACTGTGTGATATGGTCGAAAGCTGTGGCTCTTCTTGTCCTATATTCACCTGCTAAATACACACTCTCCGTACCCAGGCCTATAAAATCCTGTAATTGTTGTGTCATCCATGTCAGTGTTGCAGTGTAACTTTCACTGCCACTGAGATAGTAAATCCACAGCAACAGATGTATTGTCAAAGATGAATAAGCCAATTCTGATCCATGATGGATAACATTATGTTGATCCTATAATAGGTACATTCATTTGTAAATCCAGCTTTGGATGCTTCTGATGCTTGTGATTATGGGTTCTCTTCCTGTCTGGGGGGCGGGTATTAATATAAATCAGTGGGGTGAGATGGAGGTCATTTTATTGTCTCACTGATGCAGCTCAGTTGGTCAAGGCAGTTATCTTAACATTACAATTGGCAGATCCCTGCCTCACACCGCAGATGCCTCACACACACAGAATGATTTTCAGCTCTGATGTTAGTGTATCATTCTGACCAGTGGGTTAGAGGAATGGAAAATGCTCCTTTAGCTCATTTAATTAACTTAACAACTATTTTTGGATGGCTAGACAGTTTGCAGCATAGTTGCCCAACTGCCACACCATCCTGCATGGATCTACAGCTCTGACTTTATTGTATACAATCAACTCAGGATTTTGGTCCAAATACACTGCAGCACTTAGCCTGAACAGAGGTCAAGTGGTGCATTGGAGGGGTTTCCAGTTGAATGAAAAACGTAACTGAAAAACACAAAGCATGTTTCATGCTGGAGGGGGATGTAAACAGTCAGAGGGATTTTTCACAACCAGGCAAACATGAAAGTTGCATGGCTTATAACGGTTCTCTCAACTATTAGTAAATGAGTAAAACCATCACAGCTCAAGCTCGCAGGGTGTGTGGAGGCTGCAGTTGTAACATAAGTGCTGTTTCTTATTATTTGTTCACAGATATTCTTGTGTACAGTGTACTTACTGCTACTTGGGAAGCACATTAACTGTGCATCATTTCTGGAAGTTTTGGCCAGTTCTTGGGAGTGTGAACGAGCTCACTGTCATTTTTGCAGTAAGGACAGCTTCCTGTGTAAAGTTGTAAAATTCAATGTCATTTATCTGATTTGATGTGTCTTTTCTGCTAGTCACAATCATCACTCTCGCTGAAGCTGGTAAAATAATGATTTCTACTTCATGGAAACAAATCTACCCACAATGTCTATTCAAAGATCCTTATATGGTTTTCACTTCTTACCTCATTTGTAAAAAAAAAAAAAAAAAGCTGTGATGACAAATATCATGCCTCAGCCAGAGCGTTTTGCATCTGGAACATTATACAGCACCATCCAAAGTTTGAACTATAAATAGTGTCACTTATCATATGGACTAAATTTGTCTGCATGGCATTCTGTTTGTCACTATGAGGGCAAATGAGTTCCAAGTGCCCCGTAATATTTTTCTTGTTATCTTGTTTGTGTAGTCTTCTGGGAGTTTTTGGCAGAATCGGGCCAGCCTTGTGTGTACTCTTCACCTCTCTAATGAAATTGATGCTAATGTTATTTTGAGTTAAGTTTTGGTACCTGTAGAACATTCAAGTGGGACAGAAATTAGCACTAAAAAGCTCCTGAAAGCGTCAAACTAACTCTCATCATTTATCATTGAGGTCAGCTTGGATGCCTTCTCACATATGTATTCGGCAGGAGAAATATGGAAGAAAGTCTCAGTGAGGTGACGAAACAGCTCCAGTGTCTGTGAGAACAGAACACATGAACAAAAATCAAGTATAGTCAAAATAGGTATCACAAGGTCATGTTAGAGGCATTTCAGACAGAATCTGTGCTCAGGAGAGTCAGGGGAGTTTACACATTTTATATAACCTTTTTGTGGGGGTGCATGTCTGCCAGCCAATTTAGACTACATGCTTCCTCTGCGATCCCCTAGACAAGTCATTATTTCATTGTGTGATATGTGTATCTGCTCACAGGAAATGTATTCTGAAAGGGCACAGACCGTCTTTCCAAGCTGTTAGGCATTGGTCATTATTGTTTTTCTTAAGTTTAACAAATTAATTGTAGTCACTTTAAATTTGAAAACACAGATACATACATGCTTTGTAAAACGTTTTTTTTTGCATGCTAATGCGCATAAAGTAAGTGAATTTTTAGGTAAAAGTGAAAGTTGCAATAACAGTGGATCAGCTGACCATAGGTGCTTGTAGTGATGAACCAACAGCGCCTAAGCTCTAAAGATCACTTTCAGCCAATTGTTTGTGTTTTACAGCCTGCACCTTCTTTGTTCTGATACAGTCTTACCGCTCTGATCAGCAGAGTCCCAGATACAACACGCAGGCATTGTACCCTACCTGCTCAGAATTAAACAGCAGAGAGACACAGTTAGCGACTAGCTGCTTAACACAGCGCACTACATAACAGGACATTTAGCAGCTAACCAGCCAGATATTTCCCTTCGCAGTTGGTGGAGACCACAGCAGAGCTAAACACAGAATGAATATTGGACTTTTGACACCAAATAAATGTCACTGTTGCACTGTGCCATCTGGATTTGTAAAACAGGCAAATGTTTGCTGACATTAGGACATACCAACGTGAAAATATGGCAGTGTTGTGTAACAGCTTCTCCTGGCAAAAAAAAGGCATATATAATATTTTTTCCCTTTCCGTGGTAATAGTGGTATTAATGTCAGGAGTTACAATGTAAGATTACCATGACAACACTATGTGGGAGGTATGTGGAGGGTTAATGGGGAGATTTTTTTAAACAATGCAATACATGATACCAATGCATGGCGAGAAAATTAGATGAAAGGTGAGGAAGGGAGAGAATAAGGGCCTGAAATCACTTATAACTGTTTAAACTTGACCAGAGCAGTTTCCTTAATAGGCACTCTCACTGATGCATTAGCTTTACATCATAAAAAAACAGATTTTAGTGGTTGCAATTCAAAGTCATCAAAGGTTGTGAGGGACATGACAATGGGTAGAAGAGGGTAATGTGGTTCCAGTTTCAAGACAAAATAAGATAGTTGAGACCTCTGGAGATGAGGTCCTTGTCCCTCAGTGATGATATGACTCGATGATGGGGGAGCAAAGAACTTTGCAGCAGAGCCTATGAAAGATACATGAGCCGAGCTCCAGTGAGCCTCCGGTCCATGTCTAGAGGAGTGTGAGAGTCTAGGACCTGCGAGAGTCAACTCTCCTACCACTCGCACAAAGCCTCCACAGAAATATGCTCAAAACTGCTTAGTACTGTAAGTAATGCCTACACACTGAGAGTTTCAGAGTCAGGGCAAGCAAGTCTTTAGGTCAGCATTTCAAACTGCTCGGTCAACTTACTTTTCATTTTTCTCAGTCAATCTTCTTTTATTTTCGTCATTCTTCATACAAAATATTAATTTCAGAGAACGGGTTCTGATTATAAAGCAAATCAGAAGGAAGGCTGAGGGTGTGGTATTGAGAAACAGTTTGATGTGATATCTCAGAAAGTCTAATTAATTATTTTCTCGCACCTTTCACCTTGATCATCTTTCTGTCGCTCAGAGGAGAAAAGCACTTTCAAGGCCACACACACACTGATCCAGTGACATTTGATTCGAGTTTTGGACTTTTGAATAAATGTGACTAGTTTTGCAATAAATTATGGCGACTCTTATCTTTTGTTGATCCTTTAGGCTTGTGAAACCCAGCCAACATGTTTAACTTACTTCTTTGTCTGGCAGCTTAAATATTCTGTAGACCCTCCGTGGACCCAATTAGAAGCAAATAATACAAATAAAATCCCTCAAGGTAGTAATAGTGTGGTTTGGATATTTGTATCTGCAGTGATATGGAGTGCTTTGTGGCCTCAAGCATCTTCACTGCATATATTCTGTAACAATAGTTTGGCCTTGCATCATTTCGATTTGGGATTGTCCTCTGTTGCTCTTTTTTTTGGGCTCTGAAACACAACACAACCAACATGAGATATCTTCAACCCTTATCTAATTATTTGGCTTTTATAGGACAATTACCATCATTTTGATTACTTATTTCTTTCTTTGCCCTGTTACTGCTTATATTTTCTTAATGGCAATCTCACAGATTATGAGATCAGATAATGTATGCGTGTACATTTCCTTATGATTTCTTTCAAAATGATGATGCACACTGTGCAGGTTTTGAAAGTTGTGTTTACTGAGATTCTTTGCTACACAGTCAAACTTACTTTTGTGATGTCTGTATCAATTATTTTACTTTTATAGTCAACTACTCAATATCTGGCTAATTTATTTTTATATTGTTAAGCAGGCAGCGGGATTCACACAGTTCTCATCATCATTTAATTTCATGTAGATTCCACAGTGACAATGGACTGTATTCAGCCAGATGAAATTAAAGCGTTTTAATGGAATGATTCCCTCAGAAAACATTTTGCAGTGACTATAGCTATCCTTTTAACAGACTGCTGGAATGATTCAAAGCCTGCTTATGTGTATGTGCGCTTGTGTTTGTGTGCAATGCTCAGAGCCAATGTATTGAGTGTTACAATAGCTGTGCAGCCTCACAACCTGTTAGTGCTGTAGGAGGTGGGTGCACAGTCAGATTTAACTGAGGAAGCTCTTTCTTGTATATGTGCCATGTTGAGGCTGTCCTCTAACATCAGAGCTGAATGCATGCCCTTTGGTATGCTGTTTGAACGGTGGCATTGTTATCTAGAGGGTAAACATGCTATCTCATTCATGATCAGAAGCTCAAGGACATTTTAACTAGACAGAGATTGAATCCCTGGGTCCCTGGATCATGCAGTGACTTCTTTACTGATAACAGAGCTGTACCACTTGCAGTAAATCTATACAATCTAATTCAATCAATGATTTTCTTTTTTGTATAGCCATGTTTTTTTTTTTAATATTGACCTCAAATAAAGCATAATCTGTAACAGCTAATATAAGCAAAAAGCCATATGTTGTGATTTTACAACCAGATTTCCAGAATTGAACCAAATAAAGCTTAACGGACTTTAAATGCACAACCCATGACTAAATGAAAACTGTTTTTGGAAACCGTGCTGCCTGACATCTCCCCACGAAGTCAAATAGTTTAATTCATATTTTCAGTTGCATGTAATGTGTTGGCATGCCTCTTATGATTCACTCAGTCATGACTGCATCATATCTTGAAAAGAAACAAAGATATGCATCACATGTTTCTACATCTTTCTCCTGTTGAACTTTGTCTAACAGAGAATTTTACCTCCTGTTTCTTTCATACATATTATGTCCAAAGGAAAAAAAAAAATCAAATGCAAAAGTAAGTCAGCACTATCTGCATATTAATATGTTTTCCCAACAGCTTCTTATGAAAAAAAAAAATACACACATATTCTCCCAGGGAGTCATATGAGTAAACAAACATTTAAATCCTTGCAGAAATATGAAATCCTTCCTATTTGCATAAGCTTTTTTTATTTACATTTTGAGATGGCAGAGATCATACCAAATTGGCATGAAAGCCCAATGAGCCATTTGGGTGCAGCGTTATACTTCAGAGAGCCTTTCAAACCAACCGCCCTCTCATCTCTGCCAATGAATGCTGCATGTTATTAAAACCTAATGCCAAAACACAGGAAGCGACTCAGTAGTTTTTTCAAGAGTGAGAAATTGTGACTTGAAATCCGCATCAGGGTGGAGAAAAATACATGAGGGGGAAATGAAAAGGAATAACCACTGATCTCATCTCTGCAGTTATACATGTTTCATTGCATGGAATATGCTCAGTGCTGAAATTGAGTTCAGAGAAATTAGATGGAGCTACAGTAAGGATGCAGGGAATATTATCCTCACCCTGTGAAAGAAATGTACAGCTGATTGCAGGTTAATGGTTGTAAACAGCAGGTAGATGATAATGTTCACAGGGGGTGGCAAATATGATTCTGATAACATCAGAAAAGTAGGTTTTCATTTTAAACATTGTCAGAAGGCCACAAGCCAAATGTGTATGAGTATACTGGAAGATAAAATACAAATTTAATCCTCTTTTCTTTTCAGTCTATTGTGTACTTTCCTGAATCTCTGTGTAAACCTTTCATGGGGTCTTAAATTAGTTTGAAGAAGAATTTGACTTTTTGGCTGTTTCGCAATTTTATGTCTAACTGTTATTTAAAGTTCACAAAGGGAGAACAAATTTTGGGGCCAGGGACTAAGAGAGCAGAGCAGAATAAAGAGCAGTCAGGTCTGACCTGAGCCAAACCTTAACAAACCCTAAAAGCTTGAGAGACAGGAGAGGATAAAGAAGGGAATATGTGCCAGGATGTGACTGGGTAGAGGAAATAGCTTTAATGCCTGTAATCTCAGTTTGGTCAATCAGCAATCAGAGCGCACTAAAACACTAATGAGAGGTTTCAACATAGGATTCAGCACCACTGCTGCTGATGCAGATGTGATATGACAGTTAAATCAGCTACGGGAGGAACATTCGCTGGGCCTGTGTGGTGCTCTGATGGAGTGCACTGCAGAGTCACTCTGATTTGAAGGGTTATTTGAGAAAAAGAAAATATTGTATTATGACAGGTAGGATACCAGAATCAGAGGGAAGTAGCAGTCAAACACCCTGGGAGAAATGATAATAATATAAATCACCTGTGTTTCACACACTCTGACGTTAGAGACCCAATTTTTTAATATCCTCAGTTTGGCTGCTAAAACCTGATACTGCAGTGTAGCTTATCAGACATTACAGAGTTTTTAAATCATTTGTTTTTTGTCATTTTGGTAACATATTGTGACATATTATTGGCTCATATAATAATTATGAAGAGAGTTAAAAGAGAGTTGTACTATTTTTCATTTAATGCATCAAAATCTTGCATCCGATGCAAGAACATGAAATGATGAACACTCCTGTACCTCCGACTTCAATAGCATGCCCTTGTGTGTAATATAGCCATCATGTGTGTGTTTGCATGTGTATTTCTGAGTGTTTGGGGGAAACAGACTCTCTCTTGAATAAGCACAAGAAGAGGAACAACATTGACAGGAACAGCACAACACTTGTCTCTTTCCTCTACACAGAAAATAGAGTACATAGTGCTTTAATAAAGCAGCCTGTTGGGGCAGAACGAGTGAGTCTGCATCGTCTGAGCTTGAAAACAGAATATGGTAGCTGCCAGAGCAGTGAATCCAGTCCGATGGCTGCCGCGACAACACAGCCCAATAACACGGACGGTTAAAACCGGCTATTGCTCTCCAAATGGCGGCATCTGTCCCCGGCAGCTGTCCTCGCCTGTGTTCCTCATCTGCTCAGGTCAGGCCACCTACCATGACCTCTTCTGGCTGGCTTGGGGCTCAAACATCACCAGGAATGATGCCACCAGTTGTTCAGCTACCAGGACAGGTGAACTGCATTGGCTTTGTCCAATCATTGCTCAACCTGTGTGATCTGCATCATGTGTAACACGGCATATTCAGCCAGCTCTGCTCAGCAGCAGGCCCTGGTTCAGGCATGAGCAGCTCAAGTCTTACAGAGGTCAAACAGATGGGAATCATGGGCAGAGTAGATTTCTCAGATTAGGCTGATTTGTCAAATGAGAATGATTATCTAATAGTTTTCTTCTGACTTGGAGCTCTCCCAAAGTTCACTCTGGCTTCCTCTCCTCTTTTTCTAATGTAGCATATCAAAGTGAGGATATAATATATACAGTAGTATCAGTAGTGTTGTTTATATATTAGTCTGTTTTTTTTTCTATCCAGTGGTTGTTTCCAACCCTCTCATTTTTGCCAGTCAACTTTTCACTGTTAAGAAAATAGTCTACTATGACTACAGACTATGTATAACTCTCATGATATGTCTGTGGTCTGTGTGATTTGTTTCAGCAAAAACAACTCACTCACAGAGGTGAATATGTAATCTCATCAAGATAAGAAGCCTAAACTTTGGCCAATTAGTCCAAGTTTCCATTAAAATGGAAATGTATTTTACACCCAGATAATACAGTGTGCATATCTTAACCCTAGAGCCTGACAGTACCTCAACCACTCGCAAATAAACTGGTCTGGTTAGGGTTAGGTAAAATGAGGTTGTTTTAGGATTGGATTGTTAAAAGACACAAAGTCATGCATGAAAGTCAGATGCCCTACACACCAATCCACCACTCTGAAGTCCACATCCTTACACACACGGCACACTTCCTGCACTGGCACTGGATGTAAATCGTCACCTGTGGCAATAGTGAACTCTGGGGGATAGTGGAGTGGTATATCCAGGGCCGACTCATGGCGACATAGACGTTTGCCTATAGGGCGCAGAATGTCAGCAAATTCTAATCTCACCAAGGGCAGACGGATGGCTAGAGGTGTCCATGGGTAAATCTATACTTTCAAGAGTACATATTCTCTTCATACCAGTATTCTCACTGTTTCATGCAAGAAACTCATCCCACTAACTCAGTGTCACTGTGTAATTTTCTCTCTTTTCTTTTGTAGAGAATGTTAGTAAAATATGAACAAATGTGACTACCTAATGAAAAACATATTTAAATCCCCAAATTCCAGTGTTGTGCACCACTTCATTGTAGTGTCAGTCACTTATGGTGATTTTTATTGTTTGTTATTTTCATTTCACACAAGGCAGAAAGAAGAAAAGGAGAACCTGTCATGATCTGGGGTTTAAATGGATAAAAGCAGAATAAAACACAGACAACCTTTAGAGAGTCAGCTGTTTAAACAAATGTGATGTTGTAAAATCACCCTTTATGCATTAAATCATGTTCAATCCTATAATGTCGCCTGTCATGCAATTTTACATGGAATATTCCTTCATTGCATGTGGTGCAATTGGTTCTATATTATTTAATTTTATGTGTACAAAATCATTCAGGGAAAATTACAGAGTGTATCAGGCTGCAGTTCCATTTATGACAGTGAAATGAGAACGTCTGACTGGAAATTAGCATTCTAGCCTGACCCACTTAATATGCATCTGATTGCAGATATATTACTATGTGCATAGCTACATGTTTGTGTTCACAAGCACAGTTGCACGCCCATGTTAATGTTTGAACGTGTCTGTGATGTGTAGTGAAAAGATTATGAATCATTAAAGCGACTGATCATGAAACCTAATTTACTTTTTTTTAATGAGATACTTGCACAAGGCAACTATTTCTGCAAACCAGTCCCTGTATTACACAGATGAAATGTAATTGGCTAATTGTCAAAATGCTGCGCAGTCTGTTGCAGCCACATATATCCCATTATTGCGATAGCTGATGGGGGAGTGGAGGAGCATGTGGTGCTGTCCGTGAACACGCAAGCTCTATCTTCCTCGCAGGCCTGTATTAAGAGCTGTCTGTGAGGTCTGATAAGAGACCGCAAATTAATGACATTTTAATTACGGAGCCATTTGGATTCTCTGTCTTTGTTTTATAACAAGGACAGTAAAATAACCTTTAGGGTGCTTACAGTGGCTCACCCTATCTTTACCGCCCCTCTGTCCTATAAAATATAACAATGTGGGGTGCAGTGTTAACATATCATGTTAATGTCAATCAAAAGAAAAGTATTTGCTGTTAAAATGTTAAAACAAAACAAGTGTGACAACATGATAATTATTTCTCATCCAATCAATAATCTTTTTTGTATGTGACAACCTCGTTGTCAGCTCTCTGTGATCTTCATTATCTCCTTTTCCTTTGTTATGATCTCATGTCTACATGTCTTACTTCAAAATTCTTTCACTTGGTTTCACACCTCATGCGACTTCACACCATCACACTGTCTGGCTTCCCCTGGCAAAATCTCTCATTTCAGCTAACAAGTCTGCAGTTCAAATTTACACTCTTCATTAGTTTTGTATCACAGTCACTATTACAAAAATGAACAGCAGTGCATTGATTGAAATATCTGTTGAGAAGTGTCATTTCACTGAGCGTTTTCTGTCTTTCCCAAGATGGATGTGATGATTTTTGTCTTAGGGCATTACCGCTATGTAAAAGCGCAATGCTCAAAATAATCAAATTTGGTTCATTTTTTTAATTAGGTAACGCAAGTGTCTTTATGTAGTAGCTCTACAACATCATGATGAATGATTTTGAATGTCCCTTTCAGTGCCAACATCTCTTCTGCCATTTGCAATAACTGTGCCAACACAAAATGGACTCTTTGGCCGGTGTATGAGATGTAAAGTGGTTTCCTTGTTCTTTTTCATCCTCTCCTCATGTTTTTTTAGCACCAACACTCAAAAGAGCCGAGTCTCTTTTGTAACCAAAATGGGTAATTTACAATACTGTAGTGAACTCGTACAAGATAAATGTTAATACTAACTACTGTCTTTGTGAGGCTGCATTCAGGCACAGCATTGTTTTGAAGTAATAACAGGATGGCCGTATGCTCACAGTGACAACACTAACATCTTGATGTTTTATGTGTATAATTTTTTACATGTTCACCATCTTTGTTTAGTGCATTGGCATTTACACAACATTTGCCTAATAGCACTAAACAGAAAAGCACAACTAACTTTTGTTTTGCAGGTATTTGGTTTTTAAAAAAAGTCCCGGACAAACTGAAATCTTAGCCCGATGAAAAGTCATGGTTGGGTATGTATCAAATTTCATGGGAATCCATGCATTTGAAAAATTTATTTATATAAATGCTGAGATATTTCTCAAGGTAACAAAAAGTCTGTCCTGCTGGTGGTGCTACAAGAAAGGTCCCATGATCAATAGAGGTTTGATAGATCATCCAAGCAGCATGGATATACTGTATGTCCCAAATGGCAATCCATGCAATAGTTGTTGAGGTACAGTATTTTAATCTGGACCAACTGTGAGGCAAGCAGCTTCCCTCTTAATCTGGCTTCAGTATTAAGCAAGGGCTCTTTTTTGTGTCTTTGAGTTGTGAGTTGTGAGTTTGAATGCAGTAAACCCTTCACTGAATCAGTGAAATAGGAGCAGAGCCATTTTATGATGACAAGAAACTGTTACTTGTATGATTTTTCTATAATTCCCTTGTTGTGATGTTTACATATTGCACATTAATAAAAGGCATCGGATTGGGAAACAGTATCACCTATTTTCCTTGTATCATCAGAACCGCTTCACCATAAACACATTCAGCTCATCTCCTCCACGGCTTCAGGGAAGTGAAGACAATGCTCAGAAGTGTTGAGACACGTATCTGGTGATTTTCCTGCTTGTAGCCAGAGAGGGCAATGCTGCCAGCATAGCAGACGTTTCATTAGGACATGAAAAAGAAGATGAGGGAAAAACGTCATTTGCATAAAAATAACATTAGTGAAATAGCAATCAGATGGTGCAGGGCCATGCTGAAAGTGTCATCCTCCTGAGACAAGACCGGGACTATATCTTTAATTGAAAAGAGAAAGGGGGATAAAACCTTTCATAGATAAGATGCACGAGTGCTTTCATCTTTTTTCACTCAGTGTTCTCATATTGTCTTCCGTTCTTGCTGTTTTTCTCTCCGCTCACTTCTTCATTACTTATTTATCTCTTGTTTTTGGCATAGACTTGGTGCCCACCAGAGGATTTTCAAATCTTAGCCTTGTGACGTTGGAGACCAGAGACATTATAAAAGATTTACCTTTTTCAATATTTTAATCAAAACATACATCACGCATACATTACACCAGATAATTCAGTCAAGACACAGGACCACACACATTAGAGATTTAATCATTTTCATACATTCTCTGACCTTCAACTGCCATGGACACACTGTTCCATATTAATATTATTGTTCTGTGAAGGTTAATGTCAATTACTGGGTAGAAGAACATGATATGCAGGTCTCGGGATATTGTGTGTTTCTTCTCAATATTCCATCACTGTTCCCTTCACAGTACAGGAATTGGAAATCGGGGGACACTCCGATCCAGTCCTGACCACTAAGATTATGTCTGTAAACCGCTCACACTACAGGACTATTAGGGCAGATAGTTTGTTCAGACGAGCCCCGAATTGGGAACGTCACCGCAATTGTCGGGAGGAGTCAAACAGAGCCCAAATCTGCCCAATTATCCTCTAATGTGGGGCCAGCTATAGCCTGTTCTGAGATTACTGTGCTATGAATGTAATGACTATGTGTTGCTATGTAACTATCTGATGCCAAGAAAGATTTCAACAAAATGCAGGCTAGCTTCAACATGTGAATCGTAGCAGGTAGAAAATTGATAAATGCAATATATCAGCCTGTATGTGGCCTTAGAAGTGTACCATGTATTAATTAGTTTTATCTGGATGGTTATGGAAGATGCCAGATGAAAATTTAGCAAAACGGTGCCAGGGTAAACCCATATA